>NW_007247240.1:444832-480275 GCF_000164805.1 Carlito syrichta | reverse complement strand
AAGAAAAAAAAAAAAAAGTGGTACATATACAATAGAATATTATGCAGCCATAAAGAAGGACAAACATATGGACTTTGCAGCTACTTGGATGGATTTAGAGTCTATCATACTCAGTGATCCATCACAGAAACAAAGAATAGAGTACTGTATGTCCTCACTCACAAATGGACCTTAAGCAATTGTCATAATACTATAAAGAAGGCATTGACATTAGTGGGAAACTGCCAGGGGTGGGGCGGGATTGACAGTTGAGGGAAACTGCCAGGGGAGGAGGAGCACAACACACCTCATCAACAAGGATACCTGCATAATGAACACTTGTATACCTAATCCTGAACTGTACCCCACATCTTTAAAATAAAAATTAAAGCTCAGGCTCAATAGTCGTCAAAGAAATGCAAAGTAAAACTACACTGAGATACCACTTAACTCCAATCAGAATGGCCATCATCAGTAACTCAAAAAACAACAGATGCTGGAGAGGAAGTGGCCAAAAGGGAACACTTCTACACTGTTGGTGGGAGTGTCAACTAGTACAGACTCTGTGGCAAACAGTGTGGCAGTTCCTGAAAGATCTAAAAATTGATCTTCCATATGACCCCACAATCCCCCTACTGGGAATATACCCGGAGGAACTCAAATCACTCTTTGAAAAAGATACCTGCCCATGTATGTTTATCGCTGCATTGTTCACAATAGCAAGATCATGGAACCAACCGTGCTGCCCATCAAAAGAGTACTGGATAAAAAAAATGCAGTACATATACATGATAGAATATTACGCAGCCATAAAGAAGAACAAAATCATGAACTTCACAGCAACCTGGATGGACTCAGGGTTTATAATACTGAGTGATCTTTAACAGAAACAAAGAACAAAGTAACAAAGTATCTCATGTTCTCACTCATAAGTGGACTTTGAACAATTATCATAATACTATAAGAAAACTACTGGCAGTAGCTGGAAACTGCTGTGGGGGGAGGCGGGATTGGTAGTAGCAGAAATACGTGGGGGGGGCACATCTCAACAACCTGCGTAATGAACATTTGCATACCTAACACTGAATTGTACCCCACATCTTTCAAATTAAAAAATTAAAAGTTAAAAAACATTCTACACTTCTAAAATTACTACAATTCTTATTCTGTGGTGTTTATTTCACACATCTCATTCCTGCGTCTCTGGTATTAATAAGGACTACAACCACATGTTCTTCATATTTATAGGACCAGGCCCTGCATAGAATATACTCGAAATAATTCGTCATCTTTACAATCTAAATTAAAAAATGCATGATTCTGGACATAAAATAAAATGAAATTAAAATTAAAAACAAAAACAAAAAACACCAAAAAACATGGTATCTAACTCTAACACACAGGGGTTGAAGTGATGGTACAAGGCCCCATGTCTGGACACATGCACTAAGCACCCGGATGATAACAAAACACCAGCAGCCGGGCTCGGTGGCTCAGCCTGTCATCACGCGCCTTAGGGAGGCCGAGGTGAGTGGATTGCCTGAGCCCACGGGTTCGAGACCCGCCTGGGCAACTTGGCGAGACCTCATCTCTACAATAAATCAAAAACTAGCCGGGCATGGTAGCGCACGCCTGTAGTTCCAGTTACTTGGAAGGCTGAGGCGGAAGGATTGCCGGAGCCCAGAGGCCGCTCCTGGCCACTACACTCTAGTCTGGTCAACAGAGTGAGACTCCAACTCAAAAAAATAAAATAAAATAAAACACCAGCTTTATTAAGGTGTACTTTACATAGAATGGAGGTCCTCAGTGAATCTAAACTCTACGAGAGATTCAAGGTAGTCAAGAGCATGCTCTTTGTATCTCGGTTACTCCTGCAGGGGCCATATGCCTATTTCTCAAATCCATCATCATGCAGTGTAAAAATGTAGATGGCCCGCTTACAAGATCTACTGGGTGGATTTTACCATCACTCTGACAAAGACTATTAGCAAGCAGCAAGGGAATATACCTTTGTTTCCAAGCCAAACCACAACAAAGTGTACAATCAGGACTGCAACTTGGTGACATAACCAGCAAGACTAACATTACTCAACGGTAAACAAGGCTAACCTTAATACTGTGGCCTCCAAAGGAGCCCAAGAGTGGTCACCTCACTGTCCAAAGGACTCTGGGCCTCAAGAAAGTCATTAATGAATAAGAGACTCCAGATTATATATGTTTTTGCTGTCTGCATCTATCCTTATATTTTATATATATATGGCTAGCAGGGCCCCTATCAAGCATCAACCCACATTAGATAAGACAGTATTTCTGATGTCTTATTGCTATTGCACATAACACTATAGACTGCGTTTCCATGTAGATCAAGGCCAAGAGTTCCAAAGTCCCTATTCTCTATGGAGATTACAATAGACATATATTATAGGGTATGTATGAACTAAACAGTCTGTGGTTTCACTTTCTTTTTACATAAAGTCCAAAGCAGATTTCAGAGGACACAGCAAGTGAGTAAACACCATCAACAAAGTCCATGACCAACCCCAAATGTCTAAGCACTTCTACCCATTTATATATGTTTAGGAAATTCTCACTGGTCATCACTTCCAATATTAGGTTGGTGGTTTGCTTTGAATGTTTTTCTGCTAAACGAGCCCACTCTCTCCCCAAACTGGTAATCTTCTTGGTAACTTAAAAATTGAAAATCACAAGGAACACAGTATACGTATTTGAATGTGGCATGACAATACTGAGGTGGCCACAGAAGCCGCAGCTGTTAGAAAGGCTGGAGCAGAGTCAGAAAGTACAGGACATCAATGTCCTCCTGACTTTGGCACTAATGAGAAGATCCAGCCCACGGCCCACCATCAAGTACTTCCTGTTCTACCAAACAGGCTGAGCTCCAATGACTCTCTCTGGCCCAAAACTAACTCCAAAGCCTTGCATTCTGAACCAGTCCAGTAAATTCTTATGTGGTTGACCCTCTAGTGTCCCCCACAAGCCTGTACACTCTCTGAGGGCAGGCCTGTGTCTTCACTCATCTCTAAATATGGAGATCCTCTCCAGCATTTGACAGATGTTCAATCACTCGGTTTTCAACTCAAGCACGATGTCGAGGAATTCAAACTTAACCAGGATCTGTGTGTACTAAGCCAGAAGTCAGCAGTCCTTTCTGTAAAGGGGCAGACAGAAAACATTTTAAGCTTTGCTGGCCATATAGTCTCTGTCACAAATATTCCATTCTGCCATAGAGTGCATAAACAAATGAGTATGACTATATTCCAACAGAAATTCATTTTGGGGTACTGAAATTTGAATTTGACACCATTTTCAAATGTCACAAAGATTATTTAAATTTTTTTCAACTATTTGATCATGGAAAAAAAATCCCACTGTTCTTAGCTTGCAGGCTATACAAAAACAGGTGGTTCTATGGTAAAGAGCTAGAAAGTTTTCAGTCATGTCTTCACAACAAGAAAAAAAGCTGAGAAACTGACGATCAACAACTCTTCTCAGGTCCCTAAGAGAAGGGAGGTCACAGAGCAAATCACTATTGCCAAAACTGAAGAGAGGGGTTAGATACAAAGAATTACATCTGAGTTAGGGCAGAAATCCCACTGGAGCCAGCACTGTGTAGGCATACTTAAAGGATAATTGACTAGGTACTGGAACCTGGATCTGGCTTATCTGGAGAGATTAAAAACTCTTAGAGACACAGCCTTGAGGGAGCACCCACATCAGCCTGAGTTTTAGCCAGTGAAGCTCAACCAGGTTTGCACTGCAAAGACCAAAGAAAACTCCCCCGATGCAGCAGAAGGGGGAAAGTAACCATTTTAAAATATGCCCAGACTGTTCTGTTCTCCTTAACAGGACCAGGTTTTAACAGAGAGAACCTAGTTGACCTGGGGGAAGGAAAATACCAACAGCAGCCCCTCTAGCTTTCCTGTCTTACCTAAGGGGTGGGAAAAAAAAAAAACCAACAAAAACCCAAACCTGAAAACACTGTGAAGAATTTTACATAGTCAAATTTATTAACAATTAAATTTTTGGCATGAAAAATAGCATAAATAGAGTTAAAAATAGGAAACATATTTGCAAAACGATAAAAAACACCTCCAAAAGTTAATCCACCTAACAGAAAAGTGAGCATGGAATATCAACAAAGAAAGCAATTAGAAAGCTCTTGAATCTACAATGATGGAGACCCACTAAAGGAGAAGACCTACTCATAGGACATGGAGAACTTTCCCTCCACCAACCCAACCACCCCCATTTTAGTACCAGTAGGATTCCAGTATAACAGAGGCTTACAGCTGAAAAGAACTGCAAGCCTCACATGCTATTTATAAAGGAGTCTCTAGGGAAACCCAAGACAACAGGGAAGATAAAAAAACAAGGACCACAGAGGAAATTTTAGCCTCTGACCCCTTGAGTTACAATAAACAACAAACACAGCCTAACTCCTAGGCAGATAAACAAAAAAGAGGCTTTGAAGTAGAAGGGGCCCACAGGCCACAGTTAACCAACCCCCATGGTTAAGCAGCTCCATGCATTCCACACAAGCCTCTCCAGCAGCAGACAGGAAGCTCTGGCTCAGACAGAAGAACTGATCTAGACTTTGCCCAGAAGGGAAAATGATGGTGGCCTGTAGACATACCCAACCACGGTTCTTTTATTTTTAATCAATTTCGTTGCTTTTTATAGCATATAAAGTTGACAGAGAAAAAGACAAAATCTTGAACACATTCTATTATCCCGCATATCAAGTATGTTTAAGTGGAGAGGCCTCCTCCACACCTTGTGGAAGGCACAGGGTAGATGCCAACTGGAGCCTGCTTTTCTGGCATCACCTCCCAGACATTGCCCCATGCTGCTGCACAATCTTAATTATACTTGGAAACAGGCAGAGGCCACTTGATGGAGCAGGGACTTTTAACAGAAGTGTTTCTTTTTATTAAGATAGTGACTCAGGCTAGGGTGCAGGATACACATCAAGGTTGGCTTCCAGCTGTCCACATACTTCAGCTCATGGATTGCTAATTCTTAATAAAAATAAAACCACTGGAAGAGGGCCAATGTGATTCTTTACCAAAAATGTCTGTCACACACTTTCTTTTACTTAAATGTACTTTATTTGAAAGATGTGGGATACAATTCGGGATTAGGAATACAAGTGGTCATTGTACAGGTAGTGAAACATTTTCAAGAACTTTCTCTTAACTTCTCATACGTTTCCTTCTTTCAGTAGGACAATGCCCATGTTGAGAAGCCACCACCACGAGGAATTCCAGAGGGCCGAATCTGATGACTCATTATGCCCTGGCTTCCCTTTAAGGACTGATTGTAGTGAATTTCAAGAGGCACATAAAAGAGCGCTAATAACACCAGCTGGCACGGGGCGTGAGACACACCAGCATTTTTATAAATGTCCTCCCTGTCCACTACAGCTCTATTCCCTGACAAAGGCCCTGCTGTTTCTAACCAACTGCAGGCCCAGCAAATTGCACTGAAACAGGGGGGCGGTTCTGCAAAGCCGGCAAAACGTTTACCAGGATGAGACCGGCCAGGAAACCCGTCTCCTTTATCCTCTAATCAGGATGAAAAGGACTGGGTCCATGAAAGGCTGTGCATTAGGGCCTGATCCCTGTGCTGTCATCTCTTGCTACCTGATGAAAGCAGGGGATTGTTTGGGTTTGGAGGGTGGGGGAAAGCTTCTTGATTTTCCAACCCCGCTGCTATTCATTCACAGGCTCATGCCCATACTAGTTACTTTGCCCTATGTGCCCTTCACTCTCTAGTTTAAATGACAACAACTTTAAATGCTTTTGGCCTTACCGACCTAGTAGTACATTTTATTAATATCTGCTTCCATACTTCTATCCAAGGTAAAGCTATGGTCTGTGGGAACAGGGACTACATGCATTTAATCTCGTTTAATCTTCTCTGTCTCTGCCAAAGAATCCAGTACAGTGTTTAACATACAGTATGCACTCAATAAATCTTGAGAAAAACATACCAGGCAATTGAACTTTATTTAAGTGGTGTCATAAGAAAATAACTAATACCTATTGAGCATTTAAATTTTTAAGAGTGCCTGCCAACAATCCTATGTAGTAGGTAGTACTAGTATCTCCATTTTAAAGATAGGGAAACTGAGGCTCAGAGGTACATAGCCAAGCACAGAGCTGGGTCTGAATGAGGCCTTCTGACTTTGAGGTTCAATTTCTTACCACTATATTGAACTATCTCAAAAGCTTCTTCCTCTAGCACAATCTATGATTCCCGCAAAGTTTCTTTTGACATTTAGACATTATGAGTCCTATATGTCCCATTACTATATGTGCTTATTTTCCAAGAACTCCTCAGTAATGATGCACACTGTAAAATGTAAAGTTCTTCTTCAAAGCAGAGAGAGGACAGCAGAAATATGAAATGCAGTCTTCCTGGAATACTCATAAAAACGACTAGCTTACTAAACCACGAAAAAAACTTATCAGGGGTCAATTCCACTCCTGGACTCTCTAATTGTTAGAATATTCTTTCTTCCTGGAGAGGCTGAGTTGGCTTTCTTATATCTTATAGTTGTTCTGGTCTTTGTCTTCTCCTTTGGAAAAACAGAACTGACTAGAAGAAAAATGACCTATGACAAAAATATTAAGGTGAGGTGGGCCTTTCTACATATAGCATAAAATTTGAATGCCATTTCTAACAAGATAAAATAAAATTGACTACATACAGTTTTTAAGACTTTTCCTGCATGAAAAAATATCATAAAGTAAGAAAAACCACATAGGAAACATTGCAACTAATGAGAGGCTAATTTCCTTAAACTAAAAAGAATATCTATGAGAGAGTTAATCAACCCAAGGAAAAAATGGGCTATGAATATAAATAGGAAAACAAATTGAAAAGTTCTTAAATCTAAAAATGTGGTACTTAACCTAACATTTTTCTCATGTATTAGATGAGAAAAGATCAAAATATTTTATCACACAATGTAATGAGCAAGGGTATGAGGAAAAATACATCCTCATTGTTACTGCACCAATACTTATGTTCTCAAAGTCATAAGTACAAATACCCTTGGACTAAGAATGAATTCTAATTCTTCGAGTATTTTTACATGTATACAAAAATTATGTTTCCAAGAAATATTCATTATAGTCTTATTTATGATATCAAAATATTTGACTATCAAATGTACAGCCAAAAACATGTAATCAAATAAAGTATAATATATTCAAACTCATTAAGATAATACTTGTATATCCATGTAGTGACATACTAGGCAGTTGTTAAAAACAATGAAGAAACTTTTTTTTTTTTTTTTTTTTGTTGAGTTGGAGTCTCACTCTGTCATCCAGACTGGAGTGCAATGGCATGCTCCCGGTCACCGCAGCCTCGACCTGCTGGGCTCCAGTGATCCTTCCACCTCAGCCTTCCAAGTAGCTGGAACTACAGGCACGTGCTACCAGGCTCGGCTGATTTTTTTGATTTATTGTAGAGATGAGGTCTCGCCAAGTTGCCCAGGTGGGTATTGAACCTGCGGGCTCAGGCAATTCACTCACCTCGGCCTCCCAAAGCACGGGATTACAGGCTGAGCCACCGAGCCCAGCTGAAACAACTTCTTGAGTATGACTTGGAAAGATATCCAAGAAATACGGTTAAGTGAAATAATCAATGTGCACAAAAATGTGTCTTGTATGGTCTCATTTACTTCAAAAATAAACTAGAATAACATATCTGTATATGCATATGTATATGTATGTAGGGACTATCTCCAGAAGTCTACACAAAATCTTAACGGTGGTTAGTAACAGTGGTTACTTCCAGGAAAGTGGCTGAACAACTGGGAGCCAATGCCAGGAGGAAAAATTACTTTTCACTTGAACTTCTTTTGTCCCTGTTGACTTTTTAATGCATGCTTTCCCAGTCAAATAAATTAACAAATACCCTTCATTAATCCCTAACCACCCTTAATTGCTCTGACCTCTAAACTTAATCTCTCAGAGAATATATATTGGGTAAAACTCATAGAAGAAGCTCCCTGGGTCACTTCAGGACCCCAACCCAGACCCTGCCCAGGTGGGGTAAACCCACCGGAAAGCGAACTAATAAATATATGAATGTAGAGATTCATAAGTGATGCGTGAAGTTCCCATCCAAGAAAACCATTAATTCTGATAGATGGATTTTTGCCTCCCCAATATCAATTCTCCCTGTCTTCACTAACATTAGAACCTCTATTTTATATGGGATGGCTAAGTGTCTAGCATAAAACAAAACAAAACAAAAAACCACCATATTTCTCTGTTCTCTTTATAGGGAATGCTGAATGGAATGAAAGACAAGCAGAATTTGTGGGTGGGGATTTCAGAAGAACCTTCAAAGAGAAACAACTAAGACTGGAGAAGTGTACCTGACCCCTGCCCTTTCCTTATCCTATGACCTGGATTGTGACTGTTTTAGCCCATTTTGTGCTGACATCATAGAATATCACAGACTGAGTAATTTATAAAGAAAATAAATGTGTTTTTTCATGGTTCTGGAGGCTGGGAAGTCCAATATCAAGGTATTGTCATCTGATGAAGACCCTCTTGCTGTGTCATCTTACGGTGGAAGGTGGAAGGGCAAAAAAGCAAACACACACAGAGAGCAAGAGATCCAATTCATAGCCTTAATGCTTTTATAATCAGCATTAACTCATTCATGAGAGTAGAAACCTCACTGCCTAAGAACCTCCCTAGGCCCTAATTCCCAACATTGCTGCATTGGGTATCAAGCTTCCAACACATGCTTCTGGGGCCGTGGGGGAGCATATTCAAGTCGTAGCAGAGGCTGTGATGGCTAGAGCTTCAGAAGCCGTGCTATGACCTTGAGTGTGGAAAGAGAGTGCTGAGGATGGTGGGACTAAAGGAGAGGAGGAGCCTGAGACCCTCTTAACTTCATGAAGAGCCACCCCTGACCCCCTATGTCTGGATTTTATATAAGAAAAAACCCACTAAACTGTAAAGCCACTATAGTCAGATTTCTGTCACTCAGCAGGCAAACCATTTAAGTGACGCACTCCTTTTTGAAATTATTTGCACTCAGCAGACATTTATTGCTTACTTTAATGCAGCATTATCTTCTGCACTTTTCAGCTCTATCCCCTTCCCTCTCTTGATAAGTCATAAATGATGACTCTGAAGGATAAAACAAGAGATGCTGCTTCTCTACTCCCCCCAGAAGTTTTGCTGGGATTACTCAGAGGATGGTCGCAATCCAGACAAGCAGCAGTTCCTTTCTGTGGCCCAGACTACTTAACCGCAACTACCTTCAATTGGTCTGTTGCTCTGTGCAGGAACCGGGCAGTTGATGTCCTAAGAGCACTCCTGAAAAAAAAGGCGACTGTTCCTGCCTGAGAAACTGGTCACAGGAGACAGCAGGTGAAGCTCACCTGGGACAGAGACTCCCCCACCAGTGCGTGGGTCTTCCGGGGACATGCGGTCTTCACACCGCTGATGTTCCAGGGGCTCAGCACCGATCACTAGAACCCCAGCAGGAGCCAGTGCCCATGGCCAGGAGTGGCAGACACGTGGCTGCCCACCTTCCGATACCATTTACATCTGAACCCATTATAACGGGGCAGGCGGGCAGTACACACAGGAACAAGCACCCATAGACTGCATAAGATGGCAACAAGGGACATGGAGGAAAATCAGTAGGGGGGGTGTTGAGGCACAGTATGTGTTGGGGAAGTGACAGGGCACGCCACAGACAGATTTGCTCCACACTTTAGAGATGATGAAAGCGTGTGTCATGCCCTGTGGATCCATCATTCTCTACTCCCCATCACTTATGACCCTGGAAACCTGGCGAATCTTTTCTGAGCCTCGGTTTTCTTCCACTGCAAAAGGTGGTCCATGAGCTTGGGGTTAAAAATGTTAAAGGGAAGGAAAGCAGGCCTGAAACATCCCAGATCTCCTCCTAGTTCTGTGAGAGACAGAGGCTTCTGCTCCACTTCCGCAGAAAGGGCAGGGCTGAAAGGAAACTTCAGCTTTGGCTCAGTGGCTCCCACCACAGGAGGGGGAGCCACGCGTCAGTGTGAAGCACAGGTCGGGCCTGGAGGCCGGCCTCCAAAGCGAGACCGAGGCCCTGCCTCTTCCGGCCCACGCACCTGGGCTTGTCTGTGTGGCCTGGCAGGTCCAACCAGGCCTCTCTGCACTCTCGGTCTGGAGAAGACATGTGGCTTTGTGGGTCAGCCAGTTCAACCCCCCCGTTTAACATGCGGGGGGAGAGGCAGAAAGCCCCATTCCAGCTGAAGTAGGTGTGGCCTTTGGTACAGTTGTAGCAGCAGTAAAGGCGCTATTTCCTCCCCCCTTCCTCATATTGTTGGGATGTGCTGAGAAAAACCCAGGCTCTTGACTCCAGCAATATTCCTTCCGCAAGGCTAACTACAACCTGGCAATCCCAGCACCAGAGAGGAGAAGCCTTTAGTTCACTGTGGTGGCGAGGCTCTGCCCTGGCCCCCAGCGGGAGAGTCAAGATCAAAGCTCACGATGCAAATACTGTTCTGATTAAAACCAAACTTTCTGCTTTTGATGTGGGACAATCTCTATTGTTGGTAGGAACAATGGAGAAGTATGCAAAAAGACACTGGCAGCAAGCATAAAGCCAGGATGTACTCAGTTTACAAAAAAGAGAGAGAAAGAGAGAGAGAGGAGAGGAGAGAGATGGGATGAGGGTGGACAGAATGAGAGAATAAAAGGAGGAAGGGATGGAATAAAGGAGCAAAGAATGAAAGAAAGAAAGAAACTGAACTCGGCCCATATCCCAAGGAGAGATGCAGGGGATCACCCAGCCAAGTAAGGCACAGTACTAGCTCTATTCCTTTGCCTAGGGCCTGTTTTACACACGAGAGAACAGAGCACAGAGGATTAATCCAATCCAGTCCCACAGCGCCATAAACTGCTGTGGGTCTTTAGAATGTCTTGCACCTTTTCAGGTCTATTCCCATAACCCATACTTAAGCACTGGGCACTCTCCAGCCTCTCCCAGCAGTCTAACATGGATACTCCATGGCTCCTTCCAAGAGATGCTCTCTTATCCTGGCATACCACCTCCTCTCTTTCTTGGGAGAAGGGTGCCTGATCTCCAGCGGGGTCATGAGACACAGGGAGGAAATCTGAGTCATTCACAAACTCTTCGAGGTGCTAACCAGTCCATGTCACTTCCACTTCAGAAATTCCCAACATGTCATGTAATTAAGAAATGCCAAAGCAGGACAGCCAAAACTCTCACATATTTCTTTTCTTTTTTTTTTGAGTTGGAGTCTCACCCTGTCACCCAGACTGGAGTGCAGCGGCCGCTCCCGGCCACCGCAGCCTTGACCTGCTGGGCTCCGGCGATCCCTCCACCTCAGCCTTCCAAGTAGCTGGAGCTATAGGCGCACGCTACCACGCCCAGCTAATTTTTTTGATTTATTGTAGAGATGAGGTCTCGCCAAGTTGCCCAGGCAGGTCTCAAACCCATGGGCTCAGGCAATTCACTCACTTCAGCCTCCCAAGGCGCAGGATTATAGGCTGAACCACCAAGCCCGGCACATATTTCTTAATGCTTTTATTTCACAAATGATGCTTATATACAACCAAAATAAAACTTCATTTGGGAACAACGTTGAGAGTCTTGATATGAGAACTTTTATGAACATGAGGCCTCCAGCTACATGCTCATAAGCCTGGCCATTTCAGTACCCTCTGGAGCTCAGCACGTTATTGTCATATGCTGGGATAATGAAAAGGCACTCACTGAATGAATAAATGCACACATGGATGAATAAACGACCTATATGTCCTTGGGCTCTGCGTACTTCAGTAGGAAAGTAATACAGAGGCAATACGGTTCTCTAAGAAGCAGAGGGAAGTCAGGCCCTATGGTTGGCCAGAACCCCAGAAATCACCCAACCAACAGATCTAAGGAACAGAGACGAGACTTTTAACTACAAGTAGGAATAATGTTCCAGTCTCAGCCATACGCATCCAACACCCATCTTCAACTAGAAAACACTTCTATCACTCAGATTTTTAGAATGAAGGAGAACAGAACTTTCCAGAAACCACAGACTGGGCTCTCGAAAGAGTACCTACTATGGATTCACCTGCTGTTGCATGCTTCACAAATGTTTCTGCAAGAATTATGAGGAAAGAGTTGGTTAAGCAAACCCTTACCCTGTGGATAAATGGGAGACTCAAACAACTGACAAACACATTAAATCTGGAAAAATACCAAGATCGTGCGTCACAGTCTTGATTCTGCAAGTATCTGTTTCCCACCCAACCGGACAAATGATATTGCTATCAAAGTGTTATTTTGCAGCCAATATCTCCTGCTAGATTTACTCACTGAGGACTTCTGATAAATGGCTGGAGAGAGAAAAGCCCCCTTAAAGTTATAGTTAAAAAAAAAAAACCCAGTAGCTAAATGTTGGTTTCACTCACGCAAAACAGTAGGCCTGTTTCCCCCAATTTGCCACTGATGTGCCCCCCAAAAGTCTGTGCAAGTCTGTGCTTCAAATTCACAGCCCTTAAACGGAGATAAACACAACTTGACATCTACCTTCGTCATGGGTTCATGAAGGGTCTAATGTGTTAATAAGCATTAAGTACTTTGCAAGCCACAGGTAACTGACAAACATTATACAGGACCAAGTTTTTCCTACCAAAGTGGTTCAAGCTTGGAACAGAAGGTTCATTCCTGGAAGAAACGTCTACTTCTAACACAGAAAACCAGATGTATACCGTCAGGTAATAGGACCACTGTTAAAATGCCCTACGTTGCCCAGTCACTGGTGACAGGGACAGATCTAGACAATAAGGCAACAGTATCCCCCCAAGGCACTATCGAAAGCAGCTGAAGTGATAAGCCATTCCAATGAACAGTGGTATCTGCAGCAGCAGCAGAAGCACGGGTGAGACTGACGTTTCTCTGACCTCACTCCCTCGCTCAAGACTAACACTTGTCTTGCCGTTTTGCAAGCTACAGTTCTGTTAACGACATCCGGTCACTACAGTCACATACAGACTTTGTGCACACGAACATGACCTTGTCAAACTGCAATAATTGTATTTATTTGATACAACTCAAGTGAGTTCCAAGACTTTTGTTAGCAGGAAAATCACAAAGTTATAAGTTCATTTCAGGCTTAGCTATGTCTCCTTCCTGTTCCTCGAACATTTCTTCCTGACTGTTTACTCACAAAGCAGAAATCATGCAAAATGTTTGGCAGCTAAAATTGTACTGAAAGTTCTCTCCTACCCCACAAAATGATATTCTATTTTGCAACCTAAGGAGCCTAAAACTCTAGAACAATCTGAGTCATCCAAAAAGGGAAAAACTTCAGATGCATTTAAGAAGGCAATGACCTCTAAATCAGGAGTCCTGACCCCTAATTTCATCAGTGCTCTAGCATTTCTGCAAACTTTTCCTTTACACTGAACAAAAGAGTCATCTATAAGAACCATGAGAAGTACATTTAGGATGAGAGAATGGAGATAGGGAAAATACTCATAAAGCCATTGCAGGACCTCAGGAGAAATATAATGAGATTGAAAGAAATTTCAACTGGGCTCGGTGGCTCAGCCATAATCCCGTGCTTTGGGAGGCTGAGCCTGCAGGTTCGAGACCCGCCTGGGCAACTTGGTGAGACCTCATCTCCACAATAAATCAAAAATTAGCCGGGCGTGATAGTGCGCGCCTGTAGTTCCAGCTACTCGCAAGGCTGAGGTGGAAGGATCGCCGGAGCCCAGCAGGTCGAGGCTGCAGTGGCCGGGAGTCACCACCGCACTCCAGTCTGGGTGGCAGAGTGAGACTCCAACTCAAAAAAAAAAAAGAAAGAAATTTCAATGGTAGTGGGAATTTAAATCCTGAATTGATTTCTTAAGTGTGCCAGGAGCCCAGACTTTATTGCCGCAAGGTCCCTGTCTCTGCCAATACACAGCAAACATATACACAGCCGTGGCATATATTAACTGCTACAACTATAGTGTGAATAAATGTCCCAGAATCACAAGCTGAGAAGAAACTGACTGAGACCGAGAGAGTCTAGAAAAACTAACCAAAATGAAATATGGAATAGAATAGCACCCATTTTGGAAGGAGGAAAACTGCTCTCCCAGAAAGAAGCATGATACGCGCGCATGTTCGACAGGTTCAGTATCCACTCGCTCATTCATGCATTCACTTATTCATCAAGCCTCTGCAGTGTCGGGCTCCACATGGGGCCCTGGCAATACTCTACTGAGCAGAGTCCAGTGGAGAGATGAAAACGTAGCAGATGCGGGGTTATAAAGTTTCAGTCGTATCCTCAGAGTCACTAGAGATCTAATCAAGAATCTCTGAGCAGGCAAATGACGTGATCACCATTTCTATTAAGTAAAACCGTTCTGGCCAAAAATGAAACTTAAAAGTGTAGGGTTAGAGATGCTGATGGCTATGAAGATACTGCTGCAGTCTAGAAACAGGATAAGAACTGCCTGAGACAAGGGCCGTGGGCAGAGAAAGAAGGATAAAGATTTGCCAACTGTGGGCCTATGGAAAGAATCCTGGAAAGGGGGCCAGGCACAGAGCGCAACCTTGGCTTTCCGGCTGAGGCGAGTGGACCGAGCATGCGTCTGGTACCAAGCTGAGGGGTGCTAAGAGGAAAGGAGTTTGACAGGAGCGTGAAAGATGATGCTTTTGGTTTGAGGCAGGTCAAGTTGGAGAAGTTTCTGGGTCACCCATGTGGGAATGTCCAGCGGACATTCCTGAAGTTCAGGACAGAGACAAGGGCTAGAGAAAGGTTTTGAGAGTTTTCTGCAAACAAGTGACAGTGGATGCCATCTTGCCAAAAGCCTGTCAGAGACCTATGGGGGGATGATGGTGTAGTGAAAAACGACCTGTGGGAGCAGGAAGGCCAGCAAAGAGAGCCATCAGAAAGCCAGCAAGGGAAACCCCTTCGGATCCCCTCCCACTGTGGGAGCTTCTCTGCCCTCTCAATAAATCCTGTTTTTTAAAAAAAAGGCAAAGAGAAAGTCAGCAAGGCAAGAGACTTCCAGAAAGAGGACTGGTCAACAGCAGAGAGGGCTGAAAACACAACCTTCTGCAGTGCTGTTCACCCTCTACCGTCTAGACCCGCCTGCCCACATGCAGACACATCCTTTAACATCTCCTCTTAACCTATGCCTTCAATACTCATCTGCGACTAGGACATATAACAGCTGGACTTGAAACTGCATGAACACCAGGGTCTTCTGTCTCCATGTTGGTGAGACACCCCACGGGATCAGGAGTTAGAAGTAAACAGCAGACGCGTCAGATTGTTTGAGCAGGGCTCAGGAAACCCAATGCAGTCACACGACTTTTGTCAAATATATTTTACTGATGTCATAGATGAAAAAGAGGTTTTCTAAACAGCATTTCAAAAAAAATCAGAATCACATATTTCCAAGAAACAGTAATGGTTTCTTCTACTCTGTTTTCTATCTTATGTCTCACTCTTTGGATAAGCAATAGCAAATTTCTGGAAGGAGAAAGATGCAAAGTCAAGTCAAGCTAGTACTACAAATGAACATCAACTGACATCTTCATAGCAGTCTGGTCGTTATTTAAGATTGAACAACAAAGCATCATACCTGTTAAGCATCTCTTAATATCATAATAAGTGGTATTTTTTAAAAGTTATGAGTTATTGGGGTAGATATTTTTCCTTTTTATAAAAGTAATATACACTATTTTAAGTTCAGTTTTGTTTTAATAATATTTGAAATAAACATGGCCAAATCAAAAAATATAAAAAAGTAAACACCTAACACCTCAGGCCCAATTTGAGCTTGGGTCATGAAGGTCAGCACCTTTCCATCCTGTGCTGTGTCCCACAGAAACCATCTAATCCCTGGTTTCCCTTTGACTGAAGCGAAAGCTCTTTGCTCCAATTAGACCCATGGAGAACAAGATCTGAAAGAGGCCTGTGGACCTACAGGCGATCAGGAACATCTGCTGACTCAGATGTTCTTCCAGGTAAAAGCAGTAAGCAAAAGTGGTGGAGAGCAATGGAGACAATGTCTAGAGCTGATCATCAAGGAAATGGAGCATAAACACATATTAAAGTTTGGGTGGTAACCACCACGAGAGCTAAATACGGACACTGTTCAAAGTGGCTTCCTCTGGGAAGCGTGCTGGTGGCTGAGGAAGTTGAGACAGCTGAAGCAGGAGGCTATGCTTCGCATTAAGAGACATTCTGCACTTTGCCAATGTTCTGACCACAGGTGTCTGTAATCAAATAATATGAAAGCAGCTTTAAAAAAACTACTGTGTTATTATTACATGTATGCTGACTGTATCTTATGTGATATGGGTTTTTGAATTTATACACACAGAATCACAAAAGACAGACTAGCTTCTAATTTACAAATAAAAGGACTGAGACTCAGATAAGTTAAGTGAGTGACAGAAGGCTGTGAAACTTACAGCCAAAGCAATAATCCAGTCTTCCCACTAGGTCTATGCATGTTCCAGATACACCCAAGCTGCCCTTTTTTTTTTTTTGAGTTGGAGTCTCACTCTGTCACCTAGACTGGAGTGCAGTGGTCGCTTCTGGCCACCGCAGCCTCGACCTGCTGGGCTCCAGTGATCCTTCCACCTCAGCCATCCAAGTAGCTGGATCTATAGGCGCGCGCTACCACACCCGGCTAATTTTTGATTTATTGTAGAGATGAGGTCTCGCCAAGTTGCCCAGACAGGTCTCGAACCTGCGGTTTCAGGCAGTCCACTCACCTCGGCCTCCCAAAGTGCTGGGATTACAGGCTGAGCCACCGAGCCCGGCCCAAGTTGCCTTTTAAAATGCATTTCGCAAACAGGGAACAGGCTCCTTCAGAAATTTTCAGATGCTTCTATAGGCCCTCTTGGAAAATTATTATACCACAGCTCAGCCTCACTGGACATTACACAGGTCTAATGTTAATGAGAAGCACGAGTAAAGTTCTAGGAGCTGGGTCTGGAGCTGGAGCTGCTAAAACAGAGTCTGCTTCTAGCCGGGGAAGGACCGTCGCATTCTGTACAGCCACTTCATGGATGTCATTACACAGCCAGGCACGGTAGTTTGCTAGCACTGCCACAACAAAGGATCACAAGCTGGGTGGTTTAAACAACAGAAGCTCACTTTCTCCTTCGTTCTAGAGACAAGAAGTCCCTAGACTTCTGGAAATCAAGGTGTCAGCAGGCGGCTCCACCTGAGGGCTGTGAGAGAAGGCTCGGTGCTGGGAGTCTCACCACGGCTGGCTCGAAGGTGACCACCTTCTCGCCGTGTCTCTTTTCTTGCTCTTCCCTCCGCGCCGCCGGCACGCCCAAAGGTCCCCTTTCAAAGAGGATGCCTGGGATCCTGGATTAGGAGCTCACTCTACTCTGCTATGACTTCATCTAAACTAACTACAGCTGCACAATTCTATTTCCACATAAGGTCACCCCTGGAAGTACTGAGTCAGGATTATATGATTTTGGGGGGGATACAATTCAACCCAAAATACTAGGAGACAACCAAACCCTGAAAGTCTTCCCCCAGACAGAGTTTTTTTACAAAGTTTCTTTTTCTGGAAACGCCTCCCATTAAAAGTTAAAATCAATTGGAAAACAAGACTTATTGACTAGAAATTCACTTCACATTGACCTGCTTTTAAATGCTCTATTAAATAGAGAATGCAAACCACAACATTATCTCCTCTAAATGAATACATACGCCAGGATGGCTTATAAGCCCCCAAAGTAAGTAATAATAATTTAAACTATAAGCAATTATGTATACATACATACCTACATATATACCTACAAATGTTACATAACCGTGACCATCCAATCATGTAAAATAATTCACTCAATAGACACACTAAAAGGTTCAAAGCTCAAGTGGATATGCCAAATTTAAGAGGGCTTGTCAATTATAGCTGTTAAGCTGAATGAAGTCTGAGCACCTCTAAATGGAAAAACACACATAAAAATTTTAAATCCAATTTACTTTTCCATTCAACCATGACATTTACCCTTTGCTTTTCACTCAGAAAGGAAAACAAGGATAACAGGTTTCCCTTTGATTGCTAGTCAACTCCTCAGGTACAGGGCCTTACAATAAGAGTATATCTTTTCACAGGAAGTATTTAAGAAGGAAAAAGATCCTCTTATCAGCTATAACTAATCAATGGCTCTATAGTATGCAATTGTCTATTAATCTAAAAAGCTTTTGTTTATCTACCTTGGCTTAACTACTCTGGGTTAATTTTGAACACAAATTCTGCTAGCAAGATTTCTCAAGAAAGTAAATTATATGAATTATACAAAGCCAAGAGATATCCAAATACACCTACTTCTCACTCTCAGTTTGTTTTCACTACTACATCTCACTCACACACCCACTTTTTACTGGTCATTCAACAATCAAGGGCACATCCCAACCTACAAGTGGGCTGCTTGCCTTACATTTATAATACTGCTGCCTGGAATTAGAACACACTGTTTAAAATAAAAGTAGTGTTACACATGTAGATTTAGTCTTGTGTAGCCAATAAATGCATGTTTAATCATGAGATAACTAGAAAAATGAATTATGCCAATATCCAGAACCAAAACATAAAATAAAATGAATCATGTTTTCTTACGAAAAAATTCTTTCTCCTTACCTTTACTGTTTTGTTCAAATATGCCTTCCTCCTCCTAGTTGTTGTGATGGAAGCCTGGCTTTCCCCCTGAGAACATTATTTTGCAGTCCCTTCTAGCCCTTTCCAATTCTGGCTACGACTTCTTCTGCCTCCGTGCAACTTCAAGGTCAGAGAAGAAAGTCAGCACACTCCTTGTTCCCTCCAGACTCCTTGCCCCCTCCAGGGATGGCAGCCCACTGTCTCAGGGGGCTCTGCATCCAAATCGCAGACCCAAAAGAGTCAAGACAGATAATTAAGGAAAAGGGATACAATTTTCAACAACACAATTATTCTAAAATGATACAAATAAAAATCCAGTGTAACAATGATCTACAGAGCACTTACACTGCATTAGGTATTATAAGTAATCTAGAGATGATTCAAAGCCTACAGGAAAATGTACATAGGCTGTATGCAAATACTCCACCATTTTATAAATAGGACCTGGCATCCACACGTTGGCGTCCGAGGGGGTCCTGGAGCCCATTCCCCTCAGACACTGAGGAACAACTGCACCTGGTCCTCCGCATCCCTCTGGGAACTTGTTCCAAAGTTACTCCAAGGTGGGGTAGTTCACACCCACGACCCCCTTCTCCGAGTACACTAGGATCCTGGCCAAGGAAGCCTCGGGCCATGTGGCCTGATTTCCTAGACACAGCTGTCTGGACAAAGGAGAGACATCTGACCCGAGATACACCAGTCAGATCCCCCTCTCTCCCCACAATCGGGAATGGAATTTTCTTGGTGTAGAACGCTGTGAAAAATGAGGCTAAAAATAAACATGGAAGAAGAAATACATATATTCATACCCATTCATTTATTCTTCTCCAAATACAGACAAATTTTCAGCTGCTGACCAAGTACTGTGGCAAGTCCTAACTTTTACAGTGTTTTCAGAAGGTGAGTGGAATAATTTAGTTAAAGTGTAGTGTTCACAAAGAAAGTTGGAAAATTAGGTTGAGTCTAAAATCTTTGCAGGATTTGATGACAGATAAAAGGTTTAAGGTTTTATCCTGCAGCTAAAATTTAAAAAATCAGCTGGTTTTGTGGAATGTTTCTTGCTTGACATCAAGAAGTCCTCGGCTTCTACATCACTTGCCTTTCAAGACTCATACTTTGAATGCAATGGACTGAAGCATTGACTGAAAAACAATTTCAATCCCCTTTTTGTGCTACCAGGTTTGAAATGCCTATGGCTCTCTCTGACTCCAGTACAAGGCAAACTCTACTTGAAGAAAAGAGGAGAACGTAGCCTCTCTATAGGTCTGTTGGCGCTTTGTTAATACGTTTCTACCTCTGGAACTTACTATAGCCCTGGGTACTGGAAGTCACACCTGGAACGGAATGAGTTTACTTCTGAAAGAATACCTTGCTGGGTGCAGAGTAAGTCTGGGAAAGTGCCTTCTGCAGCATAAGGAGAGGGTGGGAAGAAAGAGCGGTGAAAGGAGAGCCAAATGCTTCCAAAGAACAGCACTATGTCCCAGGAAGGAGAGACTGAGAGGTATGCAGCACACCTGTGCTGGCTTGATGGCACAGCAATTCGTGTCGTTATTGCCTTCAAAAGCAAGTTTCTGAAGCAAATACGATAGCCTCCTGTGGATTTTTCCACAGCAGCTGCAGTGACCACTTCTAATCACGCTGCTAAGAAGATAAGGCAAGTTGGGATCTGAGAGTGAAGACACAGGCTGCCCATGAGGAAATGCTGTTCCCAAATGTGCTCAATCAGGACACACTCAATCAAGCATCATACTCAAGGGGCCAGCTTCAGTTCAAAATCTTTTTTCTTCCAGTATCCTGGGTTTCTGGTAACTGGAATTATAGAGATTTGGGCGGTGAGGGTCGAAGGGGTTGTGTAACTGCAGATCAGCCTATTAAACTTCAAACTCTACATTGTTTTAACTAGTCAAATACAGGTTTTCCTAAGGTGATTAAAAAAAATCCTGTTTACAAGTTTCTAGAACACATGAACAATCAAAGACTTAATCTGAATTTTAATGCTGCTGCCAAAACCCAAAAGAATTATTAGACTTTTTAAAATCTTCAAAATATTTATTTGAAGCACATGAAAGACTTTTTATAAGTGTAACTGGCTCACAGTGTCTTTCTCAGTGATTAATGTGTTTCAACTTATTTTTAATATAAGCCGAGCATGATAATTTTTTTATGCTGTGGAAGTAAAAAGTAAAAAACAACAACCCTGCCACTGGTTTAGTTATGACAATAATAGGGTGAGGGCCACGAAATGAGCGTGGCTCCCTTTCTCTCATAAGTAAGCGGAAGGAATGAGCAAAGAGATGGTGAGTTCAGTAAACAAGCAGGTGAACTTCCCACCAGATCAGCAAGAAACTCGAGAGGCTTTGCGGAGTTCCTTTAGACCACAGATGTCCTGAAACATGACACAACTCAACTTGGAATGGCATGTTGGAACTTTTTTTAAAAGGCTCTTTCCTCTCTAAGCCTCCCTACCACCACGTCCAGCTCCCAGCAGCCCAAGTCATGTATGGCAGCAGAAATGTCTCAAAGCTTCACATCCAAAACTTCTTTCAAATGACAGACGAGAGGAATGCCTACAAAGTCTTAGGTCACTTGAAGAAAGTTATTGATTCATTCATTCCTCTACTCAGCAAGTTGATGCCCACTAACTTCTCTAGGCATGGGAAATACACCCGTGGACGGGGAGCACGGACAAGAAACTGACAACCTGCATATTAGCACGTACACTATAAATACACATGAGAGTATTTAACACTATGCACTATGTACCATGTGCTAGAAAGACAGCAGAGTAAAGAGAGAAAGGGGGGCTGTTACTAACAACAGTCATGTCAATTAGCTTCACAGCTACAGCATCAAGATGCCAATTCTCAAATTTCTGGTTGATACGCACGTCAGGCTACATTGGTAAAGTGAGTTTTTATCAGTGATCCAGTCAACACCGACGCTAGATTCACTGTCGTCTTATTGTTCACACCTTGTCCCCTTCCTTAGTTGTTGCTCCAAGCTTTGGTCCCTCTGAAACTGGTGGGGAGGGGCCAAGGCTTCAGGGAAGGAGCCACACTCTCCACTTGCTGTAGTTCTGTCTCCCGAGGTCACAGCCAAACCTTCTGAGAAGCTCTTTGGGTCTTTACAAACCCATTTAAAACTATCTATTCTCTGATTACTCCGTATCTGGTGACTCCTGATTTGCTGCAAACCAGAGTCTCAGACTGGCTGAGAGCTACAATTTTGTCAGTAGTGTTGCCAGATTTAGCAAATAAAAATGCAGTTGAACTTGACTTTCAAGTAAGCAACAAATATTTTTAGCATAAGCATATCCACGCAATATCTTGAACATACAAATACATAAAAATTTATTTGTATCAAATAACTTCATTTTATCCAGCAATCCTACATGTAAAGACTTTGGAAAGCTATTAACGAGTTCACTTGCACAGATGCCAGGCTTCAACTCATCAGAAAGTGGAGAAGTGGCTCTCACGTAATGGTGATCACAGCAAGACTGGCAGACACAAGGGCAAAACTGAGTGGTGCCATATCCACCACCAGAGACCTGCTCCCACCTATCTCATGAACACAAAAAAAGCGGAACAGCCTTTGCCATTGCCCAACTCTCTCTGTCCTGACATAAATAGAGGTGATGAGGAATTTACCTGAACTAGTAAAGACAGGTGGTGTCATTAGACATTTGACAAAAAGAAAAAAAATATGTGCCAGAATTCAATGACTATTCACTTACTCCATAAACTCCTTGTCAACTTCTAGTGATTTTCTGTTAAATTCATTTTAAAAATTAGTTTCCTAGGGCACCTCTAACAAAGTACCACAACTAGATGGAATTCATTGTCTCACAGTTCTGGAGAGTTCTGTCCAAGTTCAAGGTATTGGCAAGGTCAGCTCCTTCTGAAGGCTATGAGGAGAATCTCTTCATGCCTCTCTCCTAGTCTCTGGCGTTGATTGGCAATCCTTGGCATTTCTTGGCTTGTGGATGTATCACCCCAATCTCCGCCATCAAGTTCACGTGGCCTCCTCCCTGTGTGCATATGTGTCCAAATTTATCTTTTTAATGAGGACACAAGTCAAATTGCACTTGGGCCAACCCTAAGGTCCTCACTTTAACTTGATGAGTTCTGAAAAGACCGTTTCCAAACTACATCACATTCTGAGGTACTGGGAGTTAGGAGGACTCTGGCATATAAATTTTGAGGGTACATATTCAACCTACAATAGAAGTAACGATGTAAAAGCAGACGCATTGAAGAACCCAAAATCAATACATTACGTCAGGATATGAAAACTGAAAGTACACAAGAAGCAGGACATCCTCAGGGCCTGGGACCTGCCCCTGGCGAGTAGAACTGTGGCAACCTGGTGGGAAAGGGCTGGTGGGGAGATGCGTCAATATTCTCTGTGGGGCAGGCATGCTCTTTTCACACAGCACGGATGTCGGCAGTGGCAGACAAGAATAAATTATTCTGCATTCGCGTTAGTCCTTGGCTCTGCAAGAGAGCATTCCTTCCTGTCCCCAAGTTTTGGGATTCCTCCCTCAGCCTATGTGTGCCGCATTTACCACTGGGAACACTAATTTAGCAAAGCTGTCATACAGGGTTACATGTATTTTAAATGCATGTTCTGTCTCTACAACTATATCATGGAAACTTTAAAATTTCCCAAAGTATATTTTGTGTGCATGTTTATATCACATGCACACAAATATATAAAGAGGTATACATCTAAAAAATAAAGTAGCTGAGAACATAATTTTACAAACTATTTTCTAACATTCCTTCATTCAAAAGTTTCTTCTTTCAGTTAGTTCTTCTAGGCCTATAGGCAATTTTCAAAAGATATACAATTTAATTAAGTGTTTGGAACAGTTACATGAAGTTATATTCCTTTTTTCCCCTGATAAATACGGGTTGATAAATATGGGTTGATACCATACAGGGAACACGGTCTCTTGCCATTTCATCACTGAGGTCAAGATAAATTTGTGGTGAATACATTCTCTAGCAAAATGAGAAATAATGAGTCTGTAATGCAAGTTATAATTTATAACAAAATGTACCTATACAAAAACCTTAAACAGTTTAAAATATCTGAAAACCAGTAAGGAAGGCCTTTTCAAAATTGTATTTTTTTTTTTCTAGTTTAGAAGTAAGTACTGGGATAGTGCATCTAACTTTGCCAATTCAGGTCCTCATTCGACCAGGAATTGATATAACAAAAGCCGATGACCTGAGGACATTTCTGAGTAGTTGTCAACCCAAAGAGTCATATCTTTTTTTTCTTCTTTTTTAAAGATGAGGTCTCACTATGTTGCCCACGATGGTCTCAAACTCCTGGCCTTAAGTGACCCTTCCTTCTGCCTCAGCCTCCCAAGGGGCTGTGATTAGGCATGAGCCACCTCACCGGGCTGATGTGTATTATTTATAGTCAGTAAATCTCAGTAACCAAAGCCACTTGTTTCTTACTTTTGTCCAAATCTTGCTGTGTTAAGGCCGCGGCTAATGACCAAAAAACAGCAGCAAACAGGCCAATTCTGTTCAGTTCACTGAAATTTTAAGGCAGATAAGACCTTATCCCGCCTCATAAGAGCACACATTCAAGTGGAAGAAGATAAGTAGACCATAATAATAACTAACACACCCCACTGTCTACCCACTAGCTGCTGTTCTCCATTCTGTATCCACTCATAATTCCCCGATCGGTCCTATGAAGAAAATGCCATCCTCACCTCATCAGAAGAAAACTGAGGCCCAGACAGCTGAGGGGCCGCACAAGGTCACAGGGCACGTCTGTCTACCCTTATTTCACCTGGCTTTTGACTGCCATCTGCAGCACAACAGTTCCCTTGTCACACAGGGAAAATACTATGAAAAGAGAGGTGAGCTGCTCACATCTCAAAAGTTTGTTCCAAAGTGCAATTAAAGGAAAGTCAATCCACAAGAGCCAGAGACTCTCAGCAGAAGAGAAAAATGATCTCTTGCATATGGCAACAAGAAGTTTCAGTTGTTCCTTTGACCTGACCGGATCACTCCAGGTCACCACAAGGACCACCGCCTCTGACGGTTTTATGACCAGAGGGTCTCACGACCCTACAGTTACGACCAGGTGTTTTGGCCAGTGGGTCTCAGCCTGATTGTACGTCAGAACCACGTGGGGAGATTTTAACACCTTCTAACCACCAGAACAAACCCAAGACCAATTAAAATCAGGATCTCTTGGGAAAGGATCCAGGCATGAGGGTTTTAAAAGCTTTTCAGGTGTCTATAACACATGTCCAAGTTTGACAGTCAGTGCTGTAGACTGTATTCCAGGGTCTCTGAGCTGGCCCTCTGGCGATCTCTGAAGACATTTTTGTTTACCACAGCTAGGAAAAGAGGATGCTACTTGCATCTAGTGAGTAGAGGCCACCCTCCTAGAATGAAAAATAATTCTCTGGCCCAAAGCGTCAATAGCACTGAAATTGAGAAACCTTGATGGATACAAAATACTCCTTTTCAGCTCAATGACTCTAACTTGTACATAACCCACTTTCAGGAAGTGTGCTATCAGCCATCAGCACTCAGTTAGTCACACCTTTCAAGAAATTAAAAATCTGGTGTAGGAGGCCCAAAATATTGTCTTGCAAGTCTTTCCAAAAAGAATACAAACGATCTTGATCACATCCAAACCCGCTTTTCACACAGGATTTGAGGTGAAAATGTGTCTAGAGCCGTCCACAGTACATCTTCTGCCATAACTTCCCCTAAACACTTTTAGGTTAGGAAACGTGATTACAATGAAGCCTAACTTGAGCACATCAGGCCTCCTCTGCCTTCAGCACTACATGCTAGCCAGAAGTGCCAGAAGTGCCAGAGACTGTGCACCCCAGAAGCAGCCCTCAGCAAAAGATGAGTGGAGAGTTGGTAAGGTTTATCTGCTTCCTCGTCCCTCAGGGGACACTCTGGGCTCCGGCGGGCTGAGGGGTTCAATGGGGCCTTTGAGGGTCATTCTCTTCCCTGCCAGGGTCTCCTGGGACTACAACCCAAGTAAACTTCTTGCACTTAGATCCTCATCTCAAATTCTGCCTCTTGGGGTACACAAAGATAAAGCCAATTTCAAAATAGATAAAACTGACAGATACACACAGCACGCTCAAAAATGAAGAAGAGAGAAAGGAACTTGGAGACACCTGAGTCAAAACTGGCAAAAACTAAATATCTTCAAAAGCCTGTTACTGTTTTTTCTTTTTTACTCATTTTATTCATTTTATCTTAGAGTTGTGGGGTACCTGTAAGGATCTGCTACAAAAGTAAACTGCATGGAGGCAAGGTTTGGGCTTCTAGCAAGCCCGCTCTCCTGCACTCGTGGACACAGTCCCCAGTGTGTGGTTGAATGCCACCCGCCCTCCTCCAGCAGCGCCCAGTATCTGTTTTTCCTGCCTTTGTGTGCATGTGCGTGCGTGCCCAATGTTGAGTGCCCACTTATGAGTGACAACACGCAGTATTCAGTCTTTTGTTTGCATGACAGTTAACTTAGAACGATGGTCTCCAGCTGCCCCCATGAGAGAAAAAGGCGCACTTCTGCACTGCTGGTGGGAAGGTAAGCCAGTTGAGACTTTGTGGAAAGCAGTGTGGAGCATTCTCAAAGAACTAAAAATTGAGCTACCATTCTCCCCCCTCCCCCAAATATTATTAATATGCTCAGAAAGGCAAGTAAAGATATTGCAACCACAAAACAAGAGGATGCTACATAAAAAAGGAACAATCAGAGAACAAGAAAACAGTTTTGAAACTTACAGATATGACACATAAAATGAAAAAAATCAATACAAGAGATGTAGATGAAAATCTAGCAATTCTCTAGGGGAAAAAAGAATGAAAATAAAAAGAGGACGATTGGAGAAAAAACAGTAAGACAACGAAAGTCAATTGATAAAGACAAGGCGTCCAACATTCAACTAATATGATTTCTATACACATAGGATAAAAAAATGGAAGAGAAAAATTATCAAAGAAACAATATAGGGAATGTTTCAGAACTGAAGGTGAATCTTTGGATAAGAGGTGCCAACTTTCTTGGTAAATGGTGCTCTTAGTGTCTTACTTAATTTTTCTTACACACTGCTAGGTCCAAAGAAACACCTAACAGTTTGGTTTCGTTAAGCAGTTAGGCCCAAACACATAGTAAGTATTTATATCCTAAAAGCGCAGCAAGTGTTGGGCACTGTGCAATTTTTCAGGCCTTGAAATCACATTGCAGACTGCCATCCTCGTTCCTGGTTCACAATAATTTTCAGAGGACTTTTTAAAAACACAGTTACTGAGGAAAACTCAGCTTTGCAGGGATATCACATCATTGAAGGAAAGTAGTAATTTAACGTTGAAACTCAAGTCAGTGGTTTGTTAGCATCCACTAGATGTTGCTACGTTTTCCTTGAAATGTTAAGACACTCCCTGACATCCTTGTAGGTACACTGGGCACCCTGCATGCCCTAGGGCACTTTCACACATCGCTTAAGAATCATGGCTTGGCTGGGCTCAGTGGCTCAGGCTGTAATCCCAGCACTTTGGGAGGCTGAGGTGAGTGGATTGCCTGAGCCCGTGGGTTCGAGACCAGCCTGGGCAACTTGGTGAGACCTTATCACTACATAAATACAAAATTAGCTGGGCGTGGTATGGTAGCACACGTCTGTATTTCCAGCTACTTGGAAGGCTGAGGCGGAAGGATTGCCATAGCCCAGTAAGTTGACACTACTAGGGTGGCCATGAGCGTGCCACTGCACTCCAGCCTGGGCAACAGAGTGAGACTCCAACTCAAAAAAAAAAAAAAAAAAAAAAAGAATCATGGCTTTAGCCTATTAGTGCCCATCAAATGCTTAGCAGATTGATTAACAATAGCCCCATACCAAGACAGTCACCATATGCAACCTAGGATATATCAGTGGTTAAAAAAAAAAATTATTAAAAAGGAATGAGAATGGCATAAGATTTCTCACCAGCAACTCTGAAAACTGCTAAAGGAAAATAACAGCTAATTTAGAATATCACACCCAAATAATCAATCCAGTAAGAGAACAGAAATATTTTCAGATATTTACCTCCCAAACATCTTTCTCAGGAAACTACTGAAGAATGTGCTCCAGCAAAACTAAGGCGTAAACTCAGAGAAAGAATGACAGTAAATGCAGGGAAACAGACACTAGAGAAAGCCACAGACAGCCCGAGGAAGACGGCCATGTCCCAGGCCACAGTATACCCATCCAGAGTGGTAGGGCTCCAGGAGAAAAAAACAAAATCAAAAGAATGGCTGGATTATTTGACATGCATGAGCATTTGGAAAAAAATTACTGCCAGCAACTTGATAAACCTATTGTTTTGACTGGAAGAAAAAGAGTTGAGATAAGCATTAAAAAAAACTAAACAAATAGAAAAAAGGGAAGCAGTGACTCCAAGAAACCTAATCATAGAATATTACTTGGCTGAAACATGGAATAATATTGTCATGGTCATCACTTTATAAATATTGACTGATTTAGTCAATAATGCCTAGAATTGATCTATCAAGAAATAGCGTTGCAAGCACGTTATTTATAATATTAAAATATAGGAATATATTTAATATTAGAACACACATTTTAATGTCCTAAGTTTCATATTTGGGGAATATATGTTCCAATGTTCTGGGCAGGAGAGAGTGGGGGGAAGAGCAGGCTATAGGCTATAAACATGCGTGGCTTCAAGCTAGAAAAATTCTTAAACAGAGAGCAGAGGAAAATGTAGCACTATTGCAAGCAAAAAAGGAAAATCATTAACCTTGATTTTCACTACAGATGAAAGACTGTTTCAAATGAAAGTATCTGAACGCAAAGCCCCAAGAGCCCAACAATTACCAGCATTTTGAGCTTCGCTTTGCTTATTTAACTCTACTGCACACATCACCTCTTCCGTGAAACATTTGGCTCAACTTCAGACATCCTTGGTACCTTCCCTGGTCATTCCATAAGTTGTGTGACAGCATTTACTCCTTCGTAATATTATTTTATGACATTTATTAGTAAATCATATACACGGAACTTATTGCTCCATGCCTGTCTCCCTCCTGGATTGCTCTATTTTAGAAGGACAGGAGTTTTGTCTTATTCCTGCACAGATTTTAGCTTCAGTCTACCAACAAGGTCCCATCTTACAAATACTAAAATAAAGATGCATTATTTTAATAATATTGTGTAACTTATACAACATATTTAATCATTTCAAACTGCCAATTTTTTTCATATTTTACCATCTCTGATTTTGAGAGTGTGCCTTAAAATTGCTGGCACCTTAAAAATCACTGGCGATTTGATGGCAGCTGAGTTCTTCCAGAGAGATTTATGGCTGCTCCTATCACTCACCTGGGATCCGCCCAACCTGAGACCACTTTAAACTAAATTATCTTCCCACTTTTTAAAACTCACAACATTGTAAATTCAGACCTAAATGTTTTCTGGAACCAATTTGTGATTCAAGATCTCAGGGAAGAGACTGTTTCTTCCTTGTAGCAGGACCAAATGTGAGATTTGCAGGTTCCGTTGCTGTTCCCTTCTATGTAATTGTTTTGTTTTCATGTTTTCCCCTGCACTGAATGGAAACCCTCTGTTGTCCCAGCTTTAAGCAGCCATTCTATGACTCCTCACCATAGACTGTGATTTTTTTCTTAAAGGTGCATGAGTAATGACATCTCTTCCACCGGTTGGCCTCTCAGATTCCATAACATACAGTACTAAATAACAAAATAAAAACTGAAGTATAAGGCTGGTACAAGAACGGTTATATAAGTACATGTATGTATATTTACACAAAAACTATTATGTAATTTACTTTTTTTTTTTTTTTTTTTGAGTTGGGGTCTCACTCTGTCACCCAGACTGGAGTGCAGTGGCCGCTCCCAGCCACCGCAGCCTCGATCTGCTGGGCTCCGGCCATCCTTCCGCCTCAGCCTTCCAAGCAGCTGGAACTATAGGCGCGTGCTACCACGCCCGGCCAATTTTTTGATTTATTGTAGAGATGAGGTCTCACCAAGTTGCCCAGGCGGGTCTCGAACCCACGGGCTCAGGCAATCCACTCACCTCAGCCTCCCAAGGCGCAGGATTACAGGCTGAGCCGCCAAGCCTGACAATTTACATTTTAATAGAAAAGACAATTTGGCTTCTTTTGGCTAATAGGACTCCACACTCTTATAATTCCTAGAAAATTTTTCAAAACAGTTTGAATTTTGCTGTGTAGGTTACAATCTTAAGTGTTGGGTTTTCCTTTACAAAATACTTTTCTGCATGTTCCTGCATAATCAGCATCTTAAATACAGATTTCATATTTGCCCACTAAAACCACAGCAGCCTACACTATGGTCTGGTTGATGGAAAACATCTGATGCTACTTAAAATCATCAAAGAAATACATCCATGTGGAATCATGCAAAGGAAACTGTCCTTGGTCACCAGTTAAGTACATCAGTTCAGTGTCCTAACATGGCAAATCCCAAATTGTTCCTTGTGTCTTTAAAAGACTTTACATAGCATATGATTAAAGACTTTAACTTATATGATTGAACTCGATTTGAAAATAATACTTAGCTAAGCATGAGATGTGAAATACAGTTAGAAATTATTCAGTGTGTGCCATCGTCCAGGCAATGAGCTACCAGCTTTACATACATAATCACGTTACTCCTCAGAAAAAAGAGAAAACTACTAATTAAGAAACTGAAAATTGTAGTTAAGTAATTTGCACAAGCTCACACAGCCAGAAAGAGGTGAAATAGGAATTTAAGCCCCAAACAGAGGTTAAGACCCACCCTCTAAACCACCCCACTAAACTGCTTTCAGAAAAGAACCGTGACAGGAACAATGGCAGTTAGAACAGCAACGCAAATAAAGAGGATATGTCCAACGCAGCAATACTCAGCCAGTCAAGTTTAGATCAATCGTCCCACACTTAACAGCATGCAAAGAAAGATGCTTCAAGTCACAGGCAGGGGCAGTTTTTAAAAAGTGCTGACACGACGCACGGGTCCTCTTTTTACTTTCCATGATGGTTACTATGAACCACGAACCTCTCCACTGTGTCTCTCCCACTTTCAGGGTGGGGATAATTTGCATTGATCTGCTAGGACCTTGATTCTGTGATAGTCATTCTATATTTTGCCTTAGGTCTCACTGCAGGCCAGAGCAAAAGGCAAGCATTGCTACAGATCAAGGCCAACAAAGTGGGCCATGAGGTTGGTACGTAAAACACCTGGTATAAACTCAGTGAACTTGGTTTTTAAGAAATATTAGCAGCTTTGAAGGGTATCATCTGAAACACAACACTTAGTAGGCCAGTAGCTGCCAGAGAATAATTTTTCTCCGCCAAGCAGACCGCTGGTAGATTTGGCGAAATGTCTTTCACAAAAATGGAGCTATGTGGAGTGAGTTACTTTGAATACATACTCCTCAGGGTGACTGCCGGAACACACCCTGGGACATGAAGAGCCTTACCCATCGCAGCAGAAATACGGTCTGAATTTTCACACAGATACGTTAGTTTAAAAAGAGCAATTAAAAAAATCTAAGCACGGTGGCTCAGCCTGTAATCCCAGCGTCTTGGGAGGCCGAGGTGAGTGGACTGCCTGAGCCCCGCCTGGGCAACTTGGCAAGACCTCATCTGCACAATAAATCAAAAATTAGCTGGGTGTGATAGCATGTGCCTATAGTTCTGGCTACTTAGAAGACTGAGGCGGAAGGATCGCCGGAGCCCAGTGGGTCGAGGCTGCGGTGACCGGGAGCAGCCACTGCAATCCAGTCTGGGAGACAGTGAGACTCCAACTCAAAAACAAAACAAAACAAAGCAAACAAACAAAAATCTAAGCAGACAGACAGTTTTCATCTCAAGTAGAAAGTGTTCTTGCATATTCAGACTTGTAGGTCCCTGAGCCACAGGGGCAAAAAAGGTGGTTATAAATGCCTGTAAAACATGAGAAGGGTAATGACATTTTCCTGCAACTTTTAAAATCTTGTCTGGCTCCTCTTTCGTCAACTCTCTTTCAAGATTGGTTGATGCTAAATTCTTTGTCTACAAAGTCACTTCTTTATTCCTCTTCACTAGGAGCAAGGTGTAGTTTCCACAATCCTATAATGCCTCGTGTTCATGACCATAACCCGGTGGCATGAGTGATGGATGACAGGAGTCATAAAAAAAAGGTGCCCAATCTCCCAATACCTTCCCTCCCTTTGCTTCCTTCTTCCTTCCTCTCTTTCCTTCCTTCCCTCCGTCCAGTGAGTCTTCCCTTTACTCCTTTCTTCCATTTGTCCTAACACGTTTGTTTCTTTTTTTTTTGTTGAGTTGGAGTCTCACTGTCGCCCAGACTGGAGTGCAGCGGCCGCTCCCGGCCACCGCAGCCTCGACCTGCTGGGCTCCAGCGATCCTTCCGCCTCAGCCTTCCGAGTAGCTCTCTAATACATTTTAACAGGCTGATGTATGCCAGGTATTGTGCTCTATGCCAGGGTCACACTGATTTGTATCGCCAATCACAATCTCAAGTACTTCACAATCAACCTCCAATGTCCTGTCTCCTGCATTAGTTTAAGCTTCCCCGAACCAAAGGCCATGCTGTATGCCTCTTCAGCTTCCTTCTGTCCACTTCTCAGTGTCTTACGCTTTCCTCTTCCCCTTCAGCAAGGTCTGGAGGTCACATCCTGCCCTGTTAGCGACAAGGAGCTACCTGAAGCCCAGGCTCTTGTTGGGGCTGCCAACTGCTTTCTATGTCCCGCCCAAGAATGGACCAGATGCCTGTGCCCATGGCCTCCCACAGCATCTCATACAGCCCATGACACAGTCCTCTGTTCTCCCTCCCGTGGGAATCTGCACTGGAATGCTGCTTCTTGAGGCCAATGTCCCTTAGTGTGTGGCACACACGCTGAAGATACTCAGTAAATTACTTGTTTGATGAATAAGTGTATAAATCAATGAGAAACTCTCTTGCAATGACAGAGGAAGTGATTATTTACAGAGGTGTGGCATATTCTCCTAGGACTACTCAGAAAATTTCTTTTTATTCATATATATATATATGTATTTATTTATTTATTTGAGTTAGATCTTACTCTGTGGCCCAGGCTGGAGTGCAGTGGCACGCTCATGACCACCGCAGCCTTGACCCATTGGGCTCAGGTGATCCTCCTGCCTCAGCCTTCCAATAGCTGGAACTACAGGCGCACACCACCATGCCCAGCTAATTTTTTGATTTATTGTAGAGATGAGGTCTTGCCAAGTTGCCCAGAATGGTCTGGAACCCTGGGCTCAAGCAATCCTCTCACCTCGGCCTCTCAGAGTACTGGGATTACAGGCATGAGCCACTGAGCCCAGCAGAAAATTTCTTACCACGACTACTTTGGCAAACCAGATATGGAAAGCAGAATAATGTCCACCTCCCTCCTCAAAGATGCCCTGTGAATATTTCACCTTACATGGCAAAGGGAAATTAGGGTTGAAGATGGAGTTAAGATTGCAAATCCAGCTGGGCTCAGTGGCTCAGCCTGTTATCCCAGTGCTTTGGGAGGCTGAGGTGAGTGGACTGCCTGAACCCACGGGTTCACAACCCGCCAGGGCAACTTGGCAAGACCTCATCTCTACATAAAATCAAAAATCAGCCGGGCGTGGCAGCGCGCGCCTGTAATTCCGACTACTCGGAAGGCTGAGGCAGAAGGATCGCCGGAGCCCAGCAGGTGGAGGCTGCGGGGGCTGGGAGCATGCCACTGCCCTCCAGTCTAGGCGACAGAGAGACTCCGCCTCAAAAAAAAAAAAAAAAAGATTGCAGATCCATGGACATTAAAATAGGGCATTGTCCTGGATTATCTGGGTGTGACCCATGTGGTCACAAGGGTCCTTAGCAGTGGAAGAGCGGGGCAGAAGAGAGGCTGGAGTGATTCGATGTGGGAAGGCCTCAAGCTGCCACTGCAGGCTTTGGACATGGAGCGGGAAGGTGAGCCAAGGCATGCGGGCGGTCTCCAGAAGCTTCTGAAAAAGACAGAACAAACAGAGAGTTCTCCCCTGGGAACTCCGGAAAAGAAAGCAGCACTGCTGCCTTGTGTTAGCTCAGTGAGAGCCGTGCCAGACTCCTGACGAAAACCGTGCGACGATAAAGTCAAGGTCTTGTCCAGCGAGCAGGCCCAGCAGGTCTCCTTACTCCCGTCCGCAGATAAAGACGGCGAGGCTCCTGGAGGTTAGGGTCGTTCTGCGGTGTAATCTGTGACTAGGATGCAGGCACTGAAATGTGCTGTCCGGGCTTCACGTGGCAGGGTGTGCCACTCGCAGGGGTAGTGACCCTCCACCAGGGCACATGTCGCGCAGTGGGGGGCATACTGATGGTAGCTGGGAGACTAATCTCCATCCACCCCCACAAAAAACAGACAAAAAAGCAATCTAAGTAAAAACGGTGCATTTGCTGCATAAATATATCTTTAAAACAGCTCCCGTAGACCTCTTGTCTAACCAGATTACATTCCCAGAGCCTCTCCCATGGAAATCCTGGAATCAACACTGCATTTCAGAATGTGGGGAAGTGGGTATGTCTTTTAAAAACTCCTTGAACTGGTCCCATCAAGCGCTGTCAACTGGGAATCCCCGCATGAGGCTAAGCCACAAAAGAGAGGATTGTGAAATCTGACGCGACGACACATGCCTATCACCGCCTCGAGAACCAACACCTCGGCTCGGACAAGAGGCACTTTTGAGCAGGGCCCCAACTTGCTTCTCTTCTTTGGCGGTTCTGATTTTTGAAAACTTGAGTTGGGGGCAAGACTGCCACACTGAGCCAAGGTGGTTCATATCGAGGAGGCTGTAGGATTTCCAGAGGTCCTGCCTGTGGCAAATGACAAGGTGTTCTAAGAAGGCCATGTTAGAGGTTTATATGAGACTCGCTCTTCAGAGGCCGTTTCAAAAAAGCCACATAACTGCTTAACTTCCTTCTCTTCTCTACGTTTATTTTCAACTCCAGAGAGTCACTTTTTTCTTCCTCTTTTTGGGCAAGAGCAACTTTTACCACTCTGCCAAGTCATTATTCATTAAATTGAAACCAAAGAGAGAAAGAAAATAAGGGACATCATAACGAGTGGTGCCTAAAATGCAATGACCTGCCTTTTGTCCACCCGCAGCCCCTCGGCATTTACAGGAAGCACTGCAAACCGAGCAGTGCCCAGCAGATGCCAGTCTAAACTGCTGAATACACCGCCCCCATCCCACCTGCCCCTTGTCGTCACACAGACCAACACACACTCGAGTCAAGAAACTGTTTTCTGTTATGTTACGCGTCAAGCCAAAGCAGAGAGCCTTGCCCTTTCCGGAGCCAGGGTGGCGACTGACTGCGACGACGTCACAAATCCTCTAGACAAATAAGGGTGGGAAAAGCCCCGCAGTACTCCAGGACAGGAGGTGGGCACCACGGGCCAGGGAGTCGCATCAGCTGTCACACGTGAGCAAAGCCGGGTCCTTGACTTTGAACTTTCTCCACTTCACACAGCAGCACCAGGACAGGGAGAGCAGGAAATTGACTTAAGCCCTCGGTTCGGGGCTTACCGCAGGTTCTCAGTTAAAACATCGTTTCCCTGGCCGTGGGTTCGTATATCCACTCGGGGTGCATGCCACTGAGCGCGCTAGCTCACAGGAGGCCCACAGCGAAATAAAAGACCCCAGGCGCCCCCGTGGACAGCCAGGGCAAGCTGGGTCAGCGCATCACCCCCTACGAGCACGGCAGAGGCGTGCACAAAG
>NW_007247240.1:437631-443598 GCF_000164805.1 Carlito syrichta | reverse complement strand
CTGCCCGGCCCTCCGGGGTCCGAAGCCCGCGCCTGTCAGGGCTCCGGTCTCCTGGCTCCGGCTTCCTCCAGCCGAGTGCGCCGCCGCCTCCGAGGTCTTCCCCGGGAAGGAAGGGAGCCGGCCCGGGGCCGCGGGGCCCGGGGCCCGAGTTCTCGCCGAGACGGAAGGAAGGCCGTCCCCAGATTCCAGAAGCTAGCGCCCGCAGAGCCCGGGTGCCTACGCCTCCTCTGCGCAGCGCGGGGTCTCTTTTCCCCGGGGCTCTGGAAAGGTGCTGCCGCTGGCCCGGGTTTTCAGCAGGCGCTGCCTGCCTCGGACCCCAGGACGGACGCTCTTCCAGTCCTCACTCTGCTCTGCGCCTCCGACCCAGCTCTGTCGTGCCGGTGCTGCGCCTCATGCTGCCTGCGCTTTCTCTTCTTCACGAGCCTCTGCAGGAACTTCCCCACCGAGGAACTCAGTTGGAACGGGATGAGATCAGAAGTTGCTTTGCCAGCTGCTTACTTGATCTCAAGGGTAGCAATAGGATAATTATTGGCTAGGTTCCCAGGCCCATCCAGAAATGCCCACGTAACCCATGTCACAACGGAACACCCTGAGTTCTTCTGCCCTCAAACTTCTCAAATTCTCACTCAAGTGTTTCGTGCTTCTCACTGATGTCTCCTCACCGCTCTCCACCCTCTCTCCAGAAACAACAAAATCCACAAATCTGCTCGTTTCTGAAGGTAAATCCCACTCAGCAGGGTGTCAGGAGGAGAGAAACCTTATTGAACACATTCACACTGACGTGTACCATCACTCCAAGTTCTCTAACCTTTCCATAATGTTTCATACTTTTAATCAAGGATGCCTGAAAACTCAGATGAATCCCCAAAGAGTGGGCTCAGCTAGGGTCACAGAATGGAATGAAAACATTTGGCCACTTTTTGAGAAGGGAGACTCTTGAGAAAGGAGACTCACGGTAGGTGAAAGGGAACCTTGGGTTTGTGCTCTGCTTGCTCCCTTCTCTTACATTTTTTAACCCACCGGTTTTCCAAAATCTCTCTCCCCGTTCTCACAAAAGTGCCCACAGCAGCATCTTCAGGCTCTTCAGCTCTTCAGGATCAGGTACCACCATGGTTAGCCCTCGCTCTCCGGTGAGACCAGAGCCTGAGTGTCTGCATTCGAACTCATACCTGCTAGGGCTGAGATAGGCGCCAGAATGCATGTGAAGATTTATAGCTCAAAATGGACTGCCCCTGGACCAGAAATCCCCCCAAAACATCCGACCTGCATCTTGCCTCTGGGGCCATGCAATGTAGGGAGGCCCAGGCACAACCACGGGCTATTTATTGGTTTGCCATAGAAACTGTAGGCTCGCAGACACTGGCAGCAAGGGCTACAGAGGGAGCATAGCGAGAGAGCCCAGAGGCAGAGCCCCACTGGAGAAGACAAAAGAGGTACCCTGCCACCATCCTGCAAACTGGGCAGGAAAGTGCTTGCTCACCGGGAAAGGCTTGCTCACCATGGAGCAGTGACAGACCCAACCCAATCTCTGTGTCGGGCGGATTAACTACTCAGGTGTTGATCATGACCCAGAGGGGATATCCCAAAAGCACAAACTCCAGAGGGACAGGATGAGTGCTGAATCTTAGGTGCCCCATCCCCTACCCTGGTTCAGCCATGGAGACAAAGAGTGTGGCCAGAAAAGGATGAGGAAGACCTCCAATGAGATCAGTGGTGGTCTGGGCTGACCCAACCCCCTACTCCCCAGCAATCCTCTGAACATCAGACCCACACGACTGGGGCACAACTGAGAGGGACAAGCCCATGGGGAGCCGGGACATCGGCCACAATAGGAGGACTCCACTCCAGGATAAGCCTGGTCAGGGAGACCCCTGCCAGTACCTGGGGAAGAGACAATCCCATACCTCCCCACCAGAGGGGATCCCCCAACCATATTAGAGTGGGAGGGGAGGACTGAAGCCCCATCCATCCCACTGTCTTTCCCTGGGCCAGGCACAGGGGAGATTGTGAATGAGCCCGACGCTCTGCAGGAGACAGCAGAGGGGCAGCTGAGAGGAACAGTTACAGAACCTGACATAAAAAGGCGGGTTTTTTGCTTGCTTTGTAATTTTTTAATATTTTTCCTTTGTGCATGATTGTGTATGTGAGGGTTTGATCTGCAGCCCCCACCCCTTTTTTATCTTTCTTTCTTCTTTCATTTTTTGTTTTCTGTTTATGTGTATACATGAAGGATTGAACTCTCATCTATCAGTTTGTTTTTTGTTTTTCTCTTTTTTCAGTTTAATGTGTATGTGAATACATGTGTGAGGGTTTGATTTGAATTCTTTTTTTCTTTTCTGTTCTTTTCTCTTTATTTCTCTTTTTCTTCTCCTTTCATTTTGGGTTGGGCCTATGTGTGTGTGATGAGTTTTCCTGATTTTTTCTTGTTGTTGTTCACTTTGTTTTGCTTTGTTGTTATTCCAGTTTGTTTTGGTTGTGTGTGTGTGTGTGTGTGTGTGTGTGTGTAATTGTGTTTTGCTTTGGTTTCTGCTCTTATTGTTCTGTCTTTTTTTATCTTCCTTAATATTTTTGTCCATCTTATTTCATACTACTGTTCTCTGTTCTCCTCACTGAGTTACTGTTTGTTGGACTCAGGGAGTACACACATGTACCCATTGCATCATCATATAGAATGGTGGTGGGGAGTGGGTCTCAGGGAACCTGTTCCACAATCAATGAACATTGTGATTTGCAAGTCGTTTCTGAATTCTAGCTCCCTCTCCTCCCACCTTATTCAACCCCCCAAACTATAAGAAACAGCAAAGTTTCCCATCCACAGCTCTGTTTCAAAACAGAACAAATTCAGAGCCCTGATCAGTAAAGGGTAGAGGACTGAATAAGCATCAGAAGAGAAAGCCTCTCTCACTGCCACTGAATAATGAAACTAAAGAGAAAAGAATGAGATCTTTCACAAATGAGGACAAATCAACAGAAGAACATAGGTAATCCCCCAGTATTACAAAAAGAAAATGCCTGAAAAATTAGACTTCAGAGCCCAAACAATGGAAGTCACCAATGACTGGTCTCAGGATACAAAAGGGATTAGGAAATGGATGGAAGGAGTGAATAAGATTCAAGAAAGACAAGATGTAACACTGAAATTGTAACAGAGACTTTGACCATAAAAAAAATTCATCCAGAAGATAAATAACAGGATGACAAGCATGGAAAGCTGAATTAATCAAGCAGAAAAAGAATCTCAGGACTTGAAGAACAGAACATGGAATTAATCCGATCTGTAAAAAAACATAGAAAGAAAACTCAGAAAGAAAAAACAAAGCCTACAAGAGATGTGCAATTATATCTAGAGGCCGAACCAATGCAATTGGGGTTGTTATACCAGAAGAAGAAAGGGAAATAGAGGACACTTTGCAGCAAGTATTACAGGAGGTTATTCACCAAAAAAAGCTTCTCCCATCTCACCAGACATGTAACCATTCAAACACAAGAGATACAAAGGACCCCTGCAAGACATCAAATAAGAAGACAAACCCCTAGATAAATGATAATTTGTCTACACAGAGTAGGTACAAAAGAAAAAATCCTAAAGGCAGCAAGAGAGAAAGGTCAGACTACCTATTGGGGAAAACCAATCAGAATAGCAGCATACCTTTTGGCAGAAACACTATAAGCTAGGAAGAACTGGAGTCCAATATTCAAAGTCCTCAAATATAAACAATTTAACCAAGAATTTCCCACCCAGTCAAACTCAGCTTCATCAGTGATGGAGAATTAAAATCCTTCCTAGAAATCCAATCCCTAAGAGATTATCCAGCTTCTAGACCAGCTCTACAGCAGACACTAAGAAAGGTATTAAGCACAGAAGAAAGAAAAAAAGAATGACCATGCACTTCCCAAGAGAACAGCAGGACACAGAATCAACAGAGACTTCAATGGGAACTGCAAACTTGAAAACACACACATACATCAACCCAAAAGCTAAAATAAAACAAACATATGAAAACTTTATAAGAGCCTCATGATGGGGATAAACAACCACATTTCAATAATCAGCCTGAATGTGAATGGACTTAAAGCACCACTGAAAAACACAGGATGGAAAACTGGATTTAAAAAACCATGATCCTTGCCCGGGCTCGGTGGCTCAGCCTGGAATCCTGTGCCTTTGGGAGGCTGAGGTGAGTGGATTGTCTGAGCCCACGGGTTCGAGACCCACCTGGGCAGCGAGACCTCATCTCTACAATAAATCAAAAAATCAGCCAGGCGTGGTAGCACATGCCTGTAATTCCGGCTACTAGGAAAGCTGAGGTGGAAGGATTGCCAGAGCCCAGCAGGTCAAGGCTGCGGGGGCCGGGAGCGGCCACTGCACTCCAGTGTGGGCGACAGAGTGAGACTCAAAAAAAAAAACTCAAAAAAAAAAAAAAAAAAAAACATGATTCAATAATTTAGTGCATCCAGGAAACTCATCTCACCACAGGGGATGCACACAGACTCAAAGTTAGAGGATGGAAAACAAGTTTCTAGGTGAATGGATCACAAAAGAAAGCAGGAGTTGTGATCTTAAAATCAAACAAAACAACCATTACACTATCAAAAATTTAAAAAGATAGAGAAGAACACTACATAATGATTAAAGTTTCAATCTATCAACAAGAAATATCCATCCTAAATATATATGCTCCAAACACAGGAGCACCAGTGTTTATAAAGCAAGTACTAATAGTACTAAGAAAAGATATTGACTCTAACACATCACAGCTAGGGACTTAAATACCCCACTAACAACCCTAGATAGGTCATTGAGGAAAAAAAGTCAACAAAGAGATCTGGACCCTCAACCTGAAGCACGACCAAATAGACTTAATAGATACCTACAGAACCCTTCACCCAACAGCCACAGAATATACATTCTACTCATCACCACATGGAATGTACTCCAAGATCGGTTGTATCCTCCACCATAAATCAGGCATAAACACATTTCATAAGATCAAAATACTACCATGCAGCTTCTCAGACCATAGTGGAATAAAAATAAATAATAACAACAAAATTCCCCAAAACACCACAAAGACATGGACACTAAACAGCATGATGCTGAACAACTAATGGGTCAATGCAGATGTCAAAACAGAAATTAAAAGATTCCTGGAAACAAATGAAAATGAAGAAGAGCTGGGCTCGGTGGCTCAGCCTGTAATCCCACACTTTGGGAGGCTGAGGTGAGTGGATTGCCTGAGCCTGCGGGTTCGAGACCTGCCTGGGCAACTTGGCGAGACCTCATCTCTACAATAAATCAAAAAATTAACCAGGCGTGGTAGCGCACACCTGTAGTTCCAGTTACTTGGAAGGCTGAGGCAGAAGGATCCCCAGAGCCCAGCAGGTCGAGGCTGTGGTGATGGGGAGCGTGCCACTGCACTCTAGTCTGGATGACAGAGTGAGACTCCAACTCAAAAAAAAAAAGAAAGAAAATGAAGAAACATCCAACCAAAACCTCTGGGATGCCAAGAAATCAGTTCTAAGAGGGGAATTTATATCTCTACAAACACACGCCAAGAAAATGGAAAGATCACAACAGCCTAAAAAAATCAACTAAGGGAGCTGGAAAGACAAGGCCACCAAAACCCTAACTTTAGCAGAAGAATCCAGATCACCAAAGGGAAAGCCCAAATATGGGATATAGAAGGCAAAAATATCATGGAAAAAATCAACAAAACAAAAAGCTGGTTCTTTGAAAGGATAAACAAGATTGATGGTCTCCTAGCTTGACTGACCAAGAAAAAGAGAAGAAAAGCCCAAATAAACACAATCAGATATGCAAAAGATCAAATCACAACTGACTCTGAAGAAATACAAAAGATTATCAGAGATTACTATGTACACCAGTATGGAAACAAATAATTTGATAATCTTTTTTTTTGTTTTTGAGTTGGAGTCTCACTCTGTCGCCCAGACTGGAGTGCAGTG
>NW_007247240.1:371601-437222 GCF_000164805.1 Carlito syrichta | reverse complement strand
CACCTCAGCCTCCCAAAGGCGCGGGATTACAGGCTGAGCCACCGAGCCCGGCTCTAATTTGATAATCTTAATGAAATGAAGGACATTCTGACATCTTGCAATCTCCCAAGGTTGAAACAAGAAGACATTGAGACACTAAATAGACTAATATCAACCCAGGAAATTGGCTCCATCATAAGAAAACTACCTACAAAAAAAAGGCCTTGACCAGACAGCTTTCCAGCGGAATTCTACAAAACGTACAGGGTGGAGCTGATAGCAGTCCTATTGAAAGCATTCCAGACAACTGAGAAAGAATTCTCCCCAAATCATTTTACAAAGTTAGCATCACACTGATACTGAAAACAGGTAAAGATTCAACAAAAAAAGACAACTAAAGGCCAATATGCCTCATGAACATAGATGCAAAAATTCTCAACAAGGCTTTATCAAATCGAATCCAGTAACAACTCTCAAAAATCATCCACCATGACCAAGTAGGCTTCATCCCCAGGATCCACAGCTGGTTCGACATCTGCAGGACCATAAATGTCATTAAAGACATCCACAGATGTAAAAGCAAGAAACACATGGTTATCTCATCGGAGGCAGAACAAGCTTTTGATAAAAGCCAGCATCCCTTCTTGATAAAAACCCTCAAATACCTAGGTAAAGGAGGAACATACAGCAGAGCAAAGCTACATGGGAAGAAACACACTGCTTGCTGAACTCGGCATCAGAATGAGTGGAGGCAATTGCTTGATATCATGAGGCCTGAGGCCCGCGCGTTAGCCAGGGATGGCTTTGCCAAAGGAATTGTAAGTACAGCCCCTGTTCGAAGTGCTCTGCATAGATAGACTTAGTCCTCTCAGCAATTCTTGGGGATGCTTATTGTTGCCGCTCCCATCTCACAGGTGAAGAAGTGGAGGTAGGAGGTGCAGGTTCAATAACTCGCCACGCCACGAAATTAGTCAACGGCAGAGTCAGGATTGGAAGCCATCTAGGAAGCGTCTGGACTCACACCGTTGTCCTGCACTCTCCCGAACGTCCTCAGATGCTGTTGGCTAAAGCCCCTGTGTTCATCTGGGCACTGAGCCCAGCCTCTCCTCTGGGAGGAACACTGAGGATGAAGGCCCTTCCCCCAGACCCTATGGAGGAGAAACCCCACCATTGCTCCTGGCCCCTCCTTCTCTCCAGGGTTCGAGAACAACCTGACTTCCCCTAATTGGCACTTTTTAAAGATCTATATTAATACATTGGAGCTGGTGATTTTTATGATTTTTCTAGCTCAGAAGCCTTGTCTTACCCTCAGATGACTCTGCATATCTGGCCTCCAGTTGTTAATGCGGACTCTCAAATGTAAACTTTACTGACCTCATTTCTTAGTTCTTGGTGGCACTCTGTGACAGCAGCCCCATAATATGTACAATTCGGTTAGAATACGCTCTCTTAGGTATTTCCTGTTAAAGAATCGTCATGAGAAAGGACTGAAGACGTCCAACTTCCACGTTTGCAGGCATGGCAGGTGAAGCTCAACGCAGAGCGACGTGGGACCCATGGTCACAAGGGAGTTTGTGGCAAAGCTACATCTGGCTTGGCCTGGCTGCTAGTCAACTCAATATTCCAGAAATTACTCCCAAAGCCCCCTTTTCAGCAGATTTCTTTTGTTTACCTCTGTCCGCTGTTCTTCTTCCACCTTCTTTTCTAACCTTTGACTCCCATTTTCCACCCTGCAAAACCAGGGTCCTTCTGATCCTCTCCTCATTGGGAACACGCTTTCCTACAGCTATGTAGGCAGACCTGGCTTTGCAAGAGCGGGTCTCACACACCTCTGCTCCACAGGAGCCGAGACTCGTAACAGATCAGCATCGCGTGGTGGAAGGAGCAGTGTTCATCTGTGGATTCCACCGTTTTTTGGTGCACCTACCATGTCCCAGGCACGGCTCTAAGGTACCAGACAGACTGGCAAAGGCCTGCCCTAGGAAGCTTGAGTGGGTGGTAGGTGGAGAGGGAGACGGACTATAGAAACATAAGATACTTTCATGTAGACTTAAACGCAAAGACGAAAATGAGCAAGTGATAGACTTGAGAGTGACTGGGATACAGTGCTACTGGAGTTTGGCTGTGAAGGAAAGCCTTGTGAGAAGGCGACATCTGGACTGAGACATGGGTGACAAGAGGCTCGCCTTGCAAAGACCTAGAGAAGGGGGTCCCAGGGAGAGGAAAGAGCCAGTGCACAGCACCTGAGAGACCCAGGCTGGTGTTGCCAAAGGATCAGAAGGAGGCCAGTGTGGCCGAGGCAACCCGTGGAAACAGGGACAGGCAGAAGAGGAGGTCAGGAGATAGGGGATTACAGCACAGACCATTTTCCTTGTCACCTTTGAGCTTCAACAACCATACATATTGGACTTTGAAAAGAAGGCCCTATGTCAAACGTTACTTTCAGTTATCTGGTAAGTAAATTTCTGCGGAATAGAATGCATGCTCCAGCCAGGCTCAGGGGCCCAGCCTGTAATCCCACACCTTGGGAGGCTGAGGTGAGTGGATTGCCTGAGTCTGCGGGTTCGAGACACCTGGGCAACTTGGCGAGACCTCATCTCTGCAATAAGTCAAAAATCAGCTGGGCGTGGTAGCGCGTGCCTGTAATTCCGGCTACTTGGAAGGCTGAGGCGGAGGGATCGCCGGAGCCCAGCAGGTCAAGGCTGTGGTGGCCGGGAGTGGCCATTGCACTCCAGTCCGGGCGACAGAGTGAGACTCCAACTCAAAAAAAAAAAAAAAAAAAAAAAAATGTTTGCCTAAGCCCGCGGGTTCGAGACCCGCCTGGGCAACTTTGTGAGACCTCATCTCTACAACAAGTCAAAAAATTAGCCGGGTGTGGTAGTGCACGCCTATAGTTCCAGCCACTTGGAAGGCTGAGGCGGAAGGATTGCTGGAGCCCAGCAGGTTGAGGCTGTGGTGGCTGGGAGTGGCCACTGCCCTCCAGTCTGGGCGATGGAGTGAGACTCCAACTCAAAAAAAAAAAAAAAAATGCATGCTCCAATATTTCAGCTTAGCAAATATGATCACTGTGCTTTTCACACTGTCTCCTAAAGGATAGGCTGAGCATTTTTAGGGGGTTTTCCTGTTGAACCCGGGACTCTAATGAGAGAGATAGAGACCACAAAGAGCCAGCTCCGATGCAAACACATGAGGGTCTTTATTCAGGCTCGAGTCTGGGCTCACGCATGAAGCCCATAGAGGCTTCATGGACCAGAGCCCTGATTCACAATGGCAAGCAGTTTTTATGCACAATTACAGAGGGAGGGAAAGAACTTTAAACTTGATTTTACATGATTGGGTAATTTCTCCTAATGGGTACGGGAACACTTGGTATTGGTGGGTGCTGTCCGTGATTGACAGAAACCCACTTAATGGGCAGAGTGGAATGTTAGATAAGTTAGGTCCATGCAGTCCCTGCGTATGAAGTAACCTGAGCCGGCAGGCAAAGGGTTACATTAGCCCTTTAAGTTTCCATCCCAAGGTATGCTTAGGAAAGCTTGTTTGCTTAACATTTACATAACATAACGTGGTCATTATGGGACAACAAAAGCCAAACTTAACAAAGTTTTAAATATGAATGCTGCAAACACATACAGTGAATGTGAGGTAGAAATTCATATACTAATTCTGGGAATTTATAAAATATCACAAGCGTATTATAGTAAGGTGGTTTCTTTTATAAAAGTCTTTGTTCCCTGCAGGTTTACATAGCCACTGCGTGTAAATTATCACTGGGATAAAAACTGGTGATAGAGAGCAGCTGGTACCTCTGAGTCTGCTGCCACCTTGTAGGAATGTCTGAAAGGGGCTTATCGCTTTATCATTTACATCCTGTTGTAAAAGCAGAAGTTAACCTACTAATTTGGGGCTGACAATGCTTAACCCAAGAGTTCTAAATATAAACACTACTTACGCCATTATACAGTTGGTCACGATCCGGCACCCGACATATGCCTAATTCTACGGGGTCTGAGGTAGGATTTAAAGTACTAAGATTTCACTTGAGGTAGAATTTAAAATACTAAGATTTCATAAAATACATGAGGTAGGAATACACAAAATATATAGTAAACATGAGGTGGGGACATATGAAATATAGTGAACTAAACGCTACTTTTACAGCAAATATGGTTGTTTTTTTTTTAGGTTTCTTTGGGTCTCTCAATAGCATGCTCTTAACCTAAATCTATTGTTGTCCTCTCATTCCCACTGTACACAATGAAAAGTGGATACCAGGCGAATAGCGGAGAAGAGGAGATGGAGAGCTCTTTGTATCTGGGGCTATACTGAGACCAGAATGAAAGAGGAGCAAGCAGGGCCCTTGAGATGCAAAACTCCAAGGGGAAGCCTAGCTGTGTAAACACAGGTCAGCTGGATACTTCCTGAGCCCCTCCTCTTACAAGGACCAGAGACAGGTGCTGGAGGCAGGCACGCCAGGGATGCAAAGATGATGAAGACGGGAAGACAGAGCACACACAAAGAGGCAATGGGGAGGATGCGGTGAAATGAGTCTGGAAGCAGCCGCCTCCAGATCCCAAATCCTCGTGCTAGGCTGGGGATTCTCATTTTACAGGCCAAGCACTGAGCCTGGGTCATGGCCGTGAGGAGAAGGCCGAGCACTTTCTTCTCTGGTGTGCCCTAGTTGGCTAGCAGGCACATAATCATTTCCACAGGGCTGGGGAACACCCTCTCTGACACTTGCCTGGCACAAGCCTCCACAGAACTGGGCAGGTCCTTGGTGAACTAGATAGACCGCCACCAGGACTCTCAGTCAACCAGTCAGTGGTGATTATTTGGCTGCTGGCTGTATTTACAGTTTTGTAGTGGGAACTGCTTTAGGTTAGCCCAAGGCAGAGTCGTCATCAGGTGATTGTCCTTCGTCTTACTGAGTTTGGCTCCTTTTACTTCCCTTCTATAACAACCTGCTGTTGACACAAACCTTATGCCAGTGTTTTTTTATCTATAATATAAATTTAAGCCACTTTTCCTAGGGGGCCGTACATTTGAAACTGGGATAATAGGTTGGATCCCATTTTGAAGACATGCCAGACATAATGGATCTGTGAAATCCTGAGAGGCAAGACATCCCAACACTTGCTAAAACTTAAAGGCAAGCCGGGCTCGGTGGCTCAGCCTGTAATCCCGTGCCTTTGGGAGGCTGAGGTGAGTGGATTGCCTGAGCCTGCGGGTTCGAGACCCGCCTGGGCAGCGAGACCTCATCTCTGCAATAAATAAAAAAATTAGCCGGGCGTGGTAGCGCGCGCCTGTAATTCCGGCTACTCGGAAGGCTGAGGCGGAAGGATCGCGGAGCCCAGCAGGTCGAGGTTGCAGTGGCCGGGAGCGGCCACTGCACTCCAGTCTGGGCGACCGAGTGAGACTCCAACTCAAAAAAAACAAAACAAAACAAAAAAAACTTAAAGCCATACTGGATGTGGTGAGATAACATGACATAAGAAATCAAAGTTTTATCCCTATACATCTTTAAAATAATGTGAAATGAAATTTAAATAACGACTTCAGGACCTGCTAAGGTGCTCTTCATGACTGCAAAAGAGGCTGGTTATTAAATTACTAGGAGGATCTTCGCCATCAAGGGTCTGTATGAGGAGACTTCTGTCAAGGCCTTTCTCCACCACCACTCCTTCCTTTATGGAGTCATTTCTGTGCCCTCCCTTGACCCTGAGAAATGGCAAGCCTTTTTCCTACCTCGCCTTGCAACCTGACAACCCGCTTTCGGTTGTAATTCACCCAAACCACTCCTCTCTGCTCCAGAAGTTTCCCCCAGATATTTTCCCTGTTGACTCCGTGCTGCACTTAGTCCATTCGTATGGCCGTGTATACCTTCTCTTATGTCCTGGATGGATTTCTCATCTTTCCCTTCTGTTTCCTGACTCTAACTGAAACTTGAGTTGGACCCCAGGTACCACATCACCACCCCATTGCCTTCTCTAACAAGGGTCTCAATTTCTCCTAAGGCTCTGAGTGTCTCTTAAAGGCACATACTTTTTTCAGTGCTTTTTCTGTCTAGTAGTACTTCCAGATTATGAAATGTTTAGGGCCTTTCATTTAATGAACTCGAGCACTTTCTCAAATTATTTTCAATCTTTCCCCTAGACCTTTTGGTATGACTGAAGCTCCTAGCTCATGTGTTTTTCTTTCTTTTTTTCCTTCAATGTGTTTCTTATTATTATCAGACACAAATATTTTAAAGGAACTTTTAGTGTATTCGACCCTGAACTAGTTTGTGATTTGGAAGTATCCTGTTACTTATAGACTTTAGTTTTTGTCTATAAAATGGTAGGATTTGATTAGATAGTTTTTATTTTAATTTTGTAGATAGGAAAGATAGAGCAAGAACTGATTAACTGATTACTAAATCATTTGAGGTTATTTCACTACTTTCAGGCTTTAGAATCTAAAGTTAAGATGTTCAGCTAAGGGACTATCTTGTGCTTACAGCATACAAGTGTAGGTTTTGAGTTGAGTCTTAAAGAAAGTCTTTGAAGACTGAGATAGGAAAAAAAGTATTCATAGCAGGGAAATCAACTTGGTCAAAGGTAGAAAGAAAAGAATGTTCAGGTTATCTTCATGGAGCAAGGAGCTGGCCAGCTTGGGTGGGTTTGGGAAAGAAATAAGATAGTGATCTGGTGAAAAGAGCGTTGTTCCTCCTAATGCTTGGCTGCAAAGAATGGAACCCAATGGTGCTAAATGCCAAATGGGTTCACATAGCACCTGCTAGAAGATCAAGAGAAAAACTAACCTCAAGTGCAGCTGGAACAACAAGAAGTTGAGAGAACTTGTCAGGAGGTGATGAGGGCTATCATGTTTAGGGAACAGTGGAACATGCAACAGGTGATGGCCTAAAGTCATTAAAGCCTAGTAAAGGCAGGAAAATGAAAAGTCAAAGGATGATGCTTCAAAAATGTTGAGAGCAGAATCAGCAGGGTCTGGCAATGGAATTGGAAATAGAGAACAATGGATACAGCTGGCTCTGGGGAGAGACATTCACGCTTTATGCTAACTTTGAATTGTTTCTGTAATTACACCAGAACTCTATCTACAAAAGTAGCTCCAATTAGCTGTTAAACTTGGAAGCTGACCGAAAGAAGCCACATTCAAAGGCAAGGGGCAACTTCCGTATTTCACTTGTGAAGTGAAAAACGCAAGCCTTTGGAGGCATCATAAAACAACGCATTTACATACAGCATCCACTGGACTAAACTCCAAGAAGGCCATGGGATGCCTAAAAACCCTGGTCCACCTTATGGGACAAAGACAACAGGCAAGCACGAGGCAGAGCCCGGAGGTGGTCTGAGGCAGCTGCCTCCTCACCCCACCTCCATGCGTGTAAATGTTTTGTGTGGCAGGGGAAGGGACTCATAGTGGAAAAGGAGAGAAAAGAATTATACCAGGAATGTTCTGGAATAGAGTGGCAAGTTTCGAGAGTAGCCTAATGACTGGGGCAGAGAACAGTGAGGAAGAATACTTTCAGAGCTATTTTAAAGGAGAGAAGAAATTGCCATGGCTCGGACCAACCGGAATCTCTATGTTTTATATATCTAGGTTAAGTATTATTTCTTCCAGAGAAGAAGCTATGTTTAAGATTTTATAGCTATTACAGAATTAAAGAGCTCAAGGTAAAACCTAGCAGTTTTTCCCAATCATTGGAGGGAATTAGAACTATCTGGTGAGCATGTTAAAAATGTAGGGATCGGCTCAGTGGCTCAGCCTGTAATCCCGCGCTTTGGGAGGCCGAGGTGAGTGGATTGCCTGAGCCCGCGGGTTCGAGACCCACCCGGGCAACTTGGCGAGACCTCGTCTCTACAATAAATCAAAAAATTAGCCGGGCGTGGTAGCGTGCGCCTTTAGTTCCAGCTACTTGGAAGGCTGAGGCGGAAGGATCGCCGGAGCCCAGAAGGTCGAGGCTGCGGTGGCTGGGAGTGGCTACTGCACTCCAGTCTGGGCGACAGAGTGGGACTCCAACTCAAAAAAAAAAAAAAAGCAGGTATCGAATTCAATAATCCCTTCTACTTTTATTAGCAGAAATACTTCTGTAATGAGAAGCTTTCTTCCATAGACAGTTATTTTTGCTGTTATTGTCTTTTAATTTCACTATAACACAAATTCTTATTTAACGTGCCATAATTCATTACTATCATTATTCTGTTTGCTGTTTAGATATCCCAAATTTGGCCAGTATAATCTCTTCAAGCTGACTCTTGTGTTCTCTCAACAGGTCCCCTTTGTGTTAAGTACCTTTTTGTCTTGGCATAACAAGCTATTCCTGGATCAACTTGTATTTTATCTGCCTAGCCCTGGGATCAGTCAGCCATTCCATTAAGGATTCCTGGTTACTTTTAGTGAGGAATATCATTTAAGGACCACGTTCTGGAGACTAGATATGCTTATTGCTATTAGGAAGATAGATATTCATATTCATATTTCCAATTCAAACCTAACATCATAAGATACTTCTTACATTTCCTTATCCCTATCTGTATCTTCCAATATATGAGAAAGTTGGTTTTCAAAAATATTAATATATGTATTCATTTTGTTGTGTCCTACAGTATAAACATAATTTCAGAATTACTATTCCAATAACAATACTAACAACGAAAACCTACTGAACACATTTAAAATTTATTTGCAGTTTGCTTTGTTCTTAGAACATATTCCAATAAAATTGCACAGAGTACCATATGGATGTGTGACCTAATCTACCATATAAATATGGGCAGACAGGCAGATTCAAACTGTGTCACATTCTACAAATAAGTAGCCTAGGCTCTTCAAAAACTATGGAAGACAAAAAAGAGGGTGGAATTGGTCTAAATGAAAGAACACTAAAGAGATATGAAGACCAAAATAAAAGAGAAAATTTTGAATTAGACCATCAAAGAGAAACTACAAGGACTTTTTCTGAGTGACAATTGAAATTTAAATATAGACTATACTTGATAATATAATTGCATCTATGTAAATTGAATTTATTGAGTGTGATAATGGTATTGTGGTTGTGAAATCTTTGTTCTTTGAAGATACATACCAATGTGTTTGGGGTGACATGATGTCTATAATTGACTTTCAAAAGGAGAAAGATAGAAACTGTTAAGGAATTGTGGCAAGTCATGAACTTTCAAATATAGACACAGAAATAGAAAGAGAACAAGAGCAAGAGATCCATGAAACAAATGCAGCAAAAATAGTCATAAAAGAAATTAGTGAAAGATAAATGAGGATTCATTACACAGTGCTTTCAACTTTTTTGTAGGTTGAATATTTTATTCAAAATAGAGTTAGAGATAATAATGCAGAAACATAAGCCTTATCCCCAAAAGATTCTGATGACTGTGCTCATGTCAGACTGTACACTGACAACAGAATTTTGATGAAGATAAGATCACACTTTAAGAAAGACTGAATTGATGCATCATGGAAACCCAAAGCCAAAGATTCCTCAGGATCATACATCCTTGGGGACAAATCTAGGACTGAAACTTCTTTCTCCCAGTAATCAGTGGTTCTAGGCCAGTCAAATCCAGGAACATAGAGGGTCCTCAGTAAATACTTAATAATTGCTGGATAATTGTGACTGCCTAGTAGGGCAGAGAAAGAAAAGGAAACTGATTTAGTACCCCCTTATTGTGACCCAGGTATTTTCAGATACTTTTGCTGTTGTAATCTTTCCAAGAAACCAGCACGATATAGACTGATAACCCTTATGTATAAATAAACTGATGCTAAGAGGTTAAGCAACTGTTAAGTCAAACTGCCTATATATAAATTCCACTTTCCCATTTGCTGGCTCTGTGACACTAAGTATTTAACTTTTAAAGCTTCCATTTACTCACCTGTAAAATCATATTTACAAATTATTTCTCTTTCATAGGATTACTGTAAAACGAAACTAGTGAGATAGTCTTACTTGGTCCGAGATCACAGCTAAACAGCCTAGCTAAAGTAAGTAGCTTAAGACAAGTGGAAAGATAATCTTCTCTATATTTAGTTGAAAAAAAATAGTGTGCTGCATATAAATTCATGTTGAGCTCTTGAGCTATTTCTTTTCTCCCTTTCTCTTTACCTCCCTCTGTACTTCCTGAAACAACCTGAAATTTTAACAATTTCACAACACAGTTCTAGGATAGAAAGAACCACCAGTGTGTGGGATGCTGAAGATTCATGGTCAAATGCAAAGATTGGCAAGCTGTAGCTCAGGGACCAGCTGCCTGCTTTTAGCATAAAGTTTTATTGGAACATAACCACACACATTCATTTACATATTGTCTGTGGCTACTTTCATGCCACAATGGCAGGCAGAGACCGTAAAGCCCACAAAGCTTAACATACTTTTAACTTGGCCTTTTACAGAAAAATAATAACGACAGATCTAATGTACTGAAATGCTAGGAAAAGGACTGGAGCAACTTTAAAAGCAGGGGAAACTGGAAGTTAGGGTAAGGTGCACCCATCTGGCAAATTCAGTTATTTTTCACATAACAACAGGCATACGTGCTGAGAAACGCCTCATTAGGCGATATCACTGTGCGAACACCCAGAGTATGCTCACACCAATCTAGGTGGCACAACCTACTACACGCCTAGGCCATATGGTATAGCCTGTGGCTCCTAGGCTACACCCCTGTACAGCATGTGACTGTACTGAACGCTGCAGGCAACTGCGACACAACAGTATGGGACTGCTGTCCCACATGTGGTCCCTTCTTGACCAAAACGTTGTTATGCTGTGCGTAACTGTAGTAAGCAGTCCACTCCATTGTGGCTATCATTACTATATACAGCAGCACATGACAACACAAAGGGGTACCTGGTCCATTAGCAGGCGGAGTTCTGGCAGAAGCCCAAACTTCACCTGCATACAGCCTACTTATGTAGCTAATCCTTTCTTGGACCCTACAGCTCTATAATAAAATACATTTTTTTTTTAATTTGGAGTCTCACTGTGTTGCCCAGACTAGAGTGCAGTGGCTGCTCCCGGCCACCGCAGCCTCGACCTGCTGGGCTCCGGCAATCCTTCCGCCTCAGCCTTCCAAGTAACTGGAACTACAGGCGTGTGCTACCATGCCCAGCTGATTTTTTTATTTATTGTAGAAATGAGGTCTCGCCAAGTTGCCCAGGCGGGTCTCGAACCCGTGGGCTCAGGCAATCCACTCACCTCAGCCTTCCAAAACTGGGATTACAGGCTGAGTCACCGAGCCCGGCCATAAAATAAAATTTTAAAAAAAGAGAGAGAGAACAAAAATCAGAACCAACATTTGAGACCATTCACAATGGACCAGTTTGCCATGTTTTATCATGTAATCTTCACATCAGCTCTGTGAAGCTGAAGCCATCCCAGTTTCATAAGTAGGGACTTGGAGCACAGAGAAATGAAGAAACCCACTCAAGGTCACCTTAATTGTGGGTGGAAGGGCTGGAATTCAGACTTCCATTTGACTGAATCCACATCATGTCCCAATTGAAATTCAAATTTTACATCACTAGTCCTCTGAATGAGGGCCTTTCCAATTATATTATTATTATTATTATTATTATTTTGAGCTGGAGTCTCACTGGGTCACCCAGACTGGAGTGCAGCGGCCGCTCCCGGCCACCGCAGCCTCGACCTGCTGGGCTCCGGCGATCCTTCCGCCTCAGCCTTCCAAGTGGCTGGAACTACAGGTGCGCGCTACCACGCCCGGCTAATTTTTTGATTTATTGTAGAGATGAGGTCTCATCAAGTTGCCCAGGCGGGTCGTGAACCCGCGGGCTCAGGCAATTCACTCACCTCAGCCTCCCAAGGCGCAGGATTACAGGCTGAATCACCGAGCCCGGTTTACAATTATTTTTAAAGGTATGACCCCAAAAGGATTAATCTCTTCCAAAGAGTGTCTTTGGCAGCCCTACATTGCTATATTTTAAACTCTGTCTCATGGGCTTTCTGAAAGGTTAAACATTGTGGCTGTTCCTCTCAGTATAACCAACACCGATTTCTCCAAGTAAAAGCAGTCAGAATTTCAGTAAGAATACAAAAAATTACTCTACTACCTTTTATTTTCTTTCCAAAAAGTCGTCTTTCCTTCCTTGCTTCCTTCCTTCCTTCCTACATTCCACCCTTCCTTCTCTTCCTTTCTCCCCCCCCTTTTTTCTCTTCCTCTTCTTTCTTTTTTAAAAGAGAGCATTTTGTTTTGCACAATAGAATAATTAGAGTGAACTTACATCCTGTCACAAACTGTCCTTTATAATCAATGAGTTCTGAAATTCTTTCAAGGCTAAAGCTATTGTGATTCTTCTTTGGAAAATAGGGAAACTTGTAATGGGGGAAAACAATAGTGATTGCAATGATTATATATTTGAAATATATAAATATTACATGTATATATATGTGTGTGTGATTATATCAGAAAGTTTGTTCTTCACTTCCAAAAGGAAGTGTTCTTTCAATTTTCTTGAAACAATCTTCCCTCTAGCCTTCTAGTCAGTTTTCCAAATTTTGATAGAGACATACTATAGAAGAGATATCTCTCTATTACATGAAAAAACAATGAGCTCACCATGATAAATGACCCCGGTGTTGAGTGATAATCAGAATTGATGCGAGATGTGCAAAACTGGGAAGCACAGAGGTCCTGTGACGGGGCAGCTCTGTTCAACTCCAGGCAGTGATTGCTGCTGTCTAGGAAAGCACAGGCACCAGATCATCAAGAAATATACTTTGGGCTCAAATTGTGCAAAATGCCATTTGGTCCCACAAGTAAAATAAAAGACAAGCAAATCAACAAGACTCCAGCAAACTGGTTTTGGTCTTTAGACCTCCCAATGTAAGTAACTGAATTGGAGTCTGGATTTTTTTTTTTTTTTCCTTTCTTTTTTTTTTTTTTTGAGTTGGAGTCTCACTCTGTTGCCCAGACTGGAGTGCAGCTCCCGGCCACCACAGCCTCGACCTGCTGGGCCCCGGCAATCCTTCCGCCTCAGCCTTCCAAGTACTGGAACTACAGGCGTGTGCTACCACGCCGGGCTAGTTTTTTGATTTATTGTAGAGATGAGGTCTCGCCAAGTTGCCCAAGCGGGTCTTGAACCGGCGGGCTCAGGCAATCCACTCATCTCAGCCTCCCAAGGCGCGTGATTACAGGCTGAGCTACCAAGCCTGGCTGGAGTCTGGATTTCAGTGAGTCTCTGGCAGTCTGCATGGGGTAAGTCTATCCTCAGCACTGGGGTCTAGGCTGTGAGGAAGCTTCTGAGCTCCAAAACCACCCACCCCTGCTCATTCAGTGAATGCCGGACTGCAAGGCAGGCTTTTTGGCAACCAGCCAGTTGGCCTTCTTTCTGTTTGCTGATGGGCTCCATCAACCTACATCCATGCCAAACACTAGACAAAATAAGATGGCAGGCACTTTATTGTCCACTCTGGATTCCACATGAGACTAGCTGTTTTGATGTTAGGTTTTTTTCAAAATGGCAAGGGACAGCTATTGGATAGTAATTTTCCTTCCTCTTCCAAATTCCCAGTTGTCCAGTGGCAAACGCTTCCACAGACTAGCAGCAAAAACAAAGGAAAACAAACCACAACAACATTAACTAAAAAGCTTCAAAAATGAAACTTGCATAGAGGCAAAGTTTGGGTTTACTTGACTCTATAGAGCTGCCAGAATTTCCTGCACCTTTTATTCTCCCTAAATAGAGTTAACTCAGAGGAGAACATGTCTGGATCAGTGCCTGGACTTTGTTCCCATAAATGCTCCTGATATTTTAAAAACTATCCCTTGCCACAGCAGGGTTAACTTAGGTACAGGGGTAGAGTTCAGGGAGCATGAAGACCTGGCTAGTAGCACCTTGAGAAGTTCAGCCTGACCTTGGTTATCTCTGGGTCATCCAGGGGAGAATGAGATTGTGCACACATGTCAAGCCTTTCCAGATCCTAACAATGCAGGGAAATTGGTCTGATTCCAGGAGAAGCAGCTGGCCTCTTTCTTCCTTTCCTAGATAATTACAAGGGGCATAAGTTATCCAACCATACTCAGGCCTTCATCTCATATGGTTTTGAAAATGTGTTCATTTCATACAGTAATAGTAATATAATGAGGATAGCCATGGATCCTCCAAACACCCTGGAAAGGTAGTCAGGCCAGGTGGTTGACTGACCAAGACACAGAAACCCAGCAGGGTGTGGGACTTGACCAAGGTCACTGTAACTCAGGTTTTCTAAGTCAGACTTCAGTGTTTTTATCTTCAATATCTGAAGAATCACCATTTCCTAGAATAATGTGTCAATTCTATTGAGGCCATCGATTTTAAACCTGAGTCATATGTCCCTCATGCTTTTGACATCAATATATAGGCATTCCAATAATTTCAGAAACAATTATTGACTAATCCATAAACAGCCTGTGCTAGAAACTTTTTTGGGATAACAGAAAAAAAGAAACACATAGAACTCAGTTTCTGTTCTCAAGGAATGGGCAATTTGGAGTTCAAAAGAAAATAATTGCATGGGCCGGGCTTGCTGGCTCAGCCTGTGATCCCAGCACTTTGAGAGACCGAGGTGAGTGGATTGCCTGAGTCTGCAGGTTCGAGACCCGCCTAGGCAACTTGGCGAGACCTCATCTCTACAATAAATCAAAAATTAGCCAGACGTGGTAGCGCGCATCTGTAGCTCCAGCTACTCGGAAGGCTGAGGCAGAAGGATCGCCGGAGCCCAGCAGGTCAAGGCTGCGGTGGCTGGGAGCAGCCACTGCACTCCAGTCTGGGCGACAGAGTGAGACTCCAACTCAAAATAATAATAATAATTATTATTATTATAATTGCATGAGACTACCAGAAAACAGAGGTAAAACTAAGAATAACAGGTCTCATAGCATGTGTCAGACACAGACCTAAGTACTCTCCATGTATTATCTGATGTAGCCCTTGCAGCCACTCTTCAAGACGATGATGATTTCTCTGACAGTGGAGGAAACTGTGGGGTAACTTGCCCAAGGTCATAGCTGGCCAATAGCGGAGCTATTGGGATCCAACCCCACTTCTGCCGCAGGTCAAAATCCCGGAGAGTTTTACTGAACGCACATTGTATTCAGTGTGCCCACTGTAATGGGGACTGAACATGCAAGTGCCCAGGAAAATGTGAAAGTCAGATTATCTCAGAGAAGGGCAGGCACAGAGAAGGGCGCTGAGTTGAAACTTGGCCTGGATCGATGCAGACTGGGTGATGGAAAGGAGGGGGGTGGGGCCCGGAAGAGCCTAGGAATCACGGGTTGATGGTTTGGCACTGTGTAATGCAGGGTTACTCTCAGAGGGCGATGGGTTACCTGGCTGGAGGCCTGGGAGGGCACACCGGGAGTTCTTGGAGCTGGATATACAACTGTGGCTCTTTGTTCTGAAAGGGAATGTGTGGCTTTTGCCAAGTGCTCTTGCTTCCTGAGTTCAGGTACTCCCTGGGGTGGATGAAAAGCAAGGTTTTGCAACATCTGTGGGGGGAGAGCTAAGGGCTTCCTGAGCAAGGGAGAGCGGGTTGAACCGTGACTTTTCCTGGGAACTGTGAAGGAGAATTTAAAAGGTCTCTTTAGGCTGCCACACACTTGTTTCACAACACAGTCTTGCACAAATTTTTGAAAAAAAAGATTCAAATTTTTTACCTTCCTAAATCATAGCTCACAGATATCTTTTTTTTTTTGAGTTGGAGTCTCACTCTGCCACCCAGACTGGAGTGCAGTGGCCGCTCCCGGCCACCGCAGCCTCAACCTGCTGAGGTCCAGCGATCCTTCCACCTCAGCCTTCCAAGTAGCTGGAACTACAGGCGTGCACTACCATGCCCGGATCATTTTTGATTTATTGTAGAGATGAGGTCTCGCCAAGTTGCCCAGGCAGGTCTCGAACCCGCGGGCTCAGGCAATCCACTCACCTCAGCCTCCCAAAGATGTGGGATTACAGGCTGAGCCACCGAGCCCGGCTGCCCACAGATATCTTTTACTTGATTAGCATATTTTGAAAAATTGTGAAATTTCACCTAAAAATTATTTTTTATCATTTCTTTTGGAAAATAACCAGATGCCTGTCAAAACCAAATCTGTATTCCTTGATAATAACAATAACTATATGTATGCAGTGCCAAGCACTGTTTTAAGGATATTAATTTTCTTAAAATCACATAAGGTAGGAACAATTGTTATCCCCATTTTTTCAAGTTGGAAAACTGAGGAATAAAGAGGGAATTCAGAAACTCAACTGAGGTAGCAGAGGTAGGATTTGAACCCGGTTAGTTTGGCTTTAAAGTCCAAGCATTTACCAATATCGGGAATGCCTTTAATGGTAGTTTGCAGCCAGAGCTGACCTGGTTTTTTGGATGCGACCATTTAAATTTGGCCTTTACAACTAGCCACAAATAATTTGCGACTCCTCCCATAGAGAGATGGGACAGTTTCCTCCTGTCCAGAAGACAGAGCCTAAAAGAGAAACCTAGTTGTACTACTATAAAAGTATCTTAGAGATATTTCAAGAAGGCCAGAGAGAGAACCAAGAAGTACCCAGCTTATTTGTTCATTCATTCATTCATGCTATTGGTCATTCCGTAAGCATTGTGCACTTGTTCAGAGAAAGACACTGGGCCAGGCCCTGGGCAATAAATAGATGTGTAAGGCCCAGTTCTTCCCCTCCAAAAGTGCTCCCGGGGGGCTATGGCTAGAGAGAAGGAGTCAAGAACTACTGCTAAGCTCCGCCCCCTGCTGGTAGGACAATGACTGCCGCCAACAGCGATAACAATGCAGAACAACCATAGCAACAGTTGTACAATCCTTGACGGTATCAAGGGTTGAAACAGTTTTATGCATGTTTATTCATCTGATCTGAGAAAAATCAGCCCCCTTAAATAACACAGTGCTAAGAGAAGCAGATTCATCTGTAGACAGAAAAGTAAGCTTCTTTCTGGCTGTGGTGTGCTACAAGTGTTAGGATAAAATAGGAAAATGTGAAGGGTACCTTTGGGATGACCTGACCTAAAGTATTGACTTTTTAGCAGACGAGTTTCACTTTGAGGGTCTTAGGGGACATCTCAGATTTGGACAAGCTTCCTCTAGAACATGTACCTATGAGGCGGTCGCTAGGTTAAATTCCACCCATGATAAGATGATACAAAGTAAACAGATGGATACACGAATGTGTCGACACATACAACAATACTTTTAAATTGCACCTCCAATTAAAAGTCACAGGTAGCAGGGACTGACATATAATTGAGCTGCTTCTCACATGAACAACTCTGTGTAATGAGCACCACCTTGAGTGATGATAATTGGCTTTTTCAAGTCACACCAGATATTACAGATGTTAGTTTATCAAAAGGCCTGGGCAGCGAGACCTCATCTCTACAATAAATCAAAAAATCAGCCGGACATGGTAGCGCATGCCTGTAATTCCAGCTACTTGGAAGACTGAGGTGGAAGGATCGCCGGAGCCCAGCAGGTCGAGGCTGCGGGGGCCGGGAGCGGCCACTGCACTCCAGTCTGGGTGGCAGAGTGAGACTCCAACTCAAAAAAAAAAAAAAAAAGGCACCCCATTATCAGAAAGGGTATTAACAGACATTCCAGAGGTGTCTGACTCCTAACTGTTTATACATGAGTAAATCCGGAATATATATTTTTTAATTTCACAAGGAATTTTAAAAAGTAATGTTAAGCTGGGCTCGGTGGCTCAGCCTGTAATCCCGTGCCTTTGGGAGGCTGAGGTGAGTGGATTGCCTGAGCCCGCGGGTTTGAGACCTGCCTGGGCAGCGAGACCTCATCTCTACAATAAATCAAAAAATCAGCCGGGCATGGTAGCGCGTGCCTGTAATTCCAGCTCCTCGGAAGGCTGAGGCGGAAGGATCGCCGGAGCCCAGCAGGTCGAGGCTGCGGTGGCCGGGAGCGGCCACTGCACTCCAGTCTGGGTGACAGAGTGAGACTCCAACTCAAAAAAAAAAAAAAAATGTAATGTTAGTGCACAGATTTCCTTGGTGTTGTGATTAAGTTAGGAAAATATTAGTAGGAATTGCCAAATGTGCTTAAGAGAGGCTTGAAGTGCTGTCTGCCCACACTGTGTGAGCACCAGCTTTGGGAGACTTGGGTCTGTCCTGCTCCGAAGTCTTCTCTGGCCTGATCACCCCAGGCTTCCAATGAACTCTTTACATAAGCTCCTGAGAAATCCCATCATTAAGCATGTCCTTTGTACATTTCAGTAAAGCACATATGCCTTTGGTAATACTTACTACTAAGTTAAAAAATTAGAAGGATTTGATTTTATTCTGGAGGCTAGCAGAGAAAATCTTATATATTTAACCAAGTTAGAAGAGGTGCAGCAAAAACTGAATACTACATGTTTGAGGATCCTGTCTTTTTTCCTGACTGATGTCAAACACTAGCAGGGGGTCTTGAAGCTAGCAGGTGGGTCTGCAGTGCTCATCTCAGAGTGGAGAGGATACCTGAGCAGATGACACTGGCATCCTCGTGGTGGCCACAGTTGTGCTCTGACCAGACTGAGAGTGCACACTGGCCCAGGTAGCACTCCACACCTGAACACTGGAGGTTGTCCAGGAAGATGTCTCCTGAGCCTGGGCCAGAGTGGGCCTTCCCAAGTGCAGACATGGCCCAACCGCACCCCAGCTGTCTGCACACGTCTTGGCTTTGTTTGGGTCTCAAGGGTCATCACACACGGTGCCCCAATTCCCCTGGTGGAGGGCCTCCACGTGTCCTGGGCACCAGCCTGAGCCGCCCACCAGCCATAGCTCTGGCCAGTTCCCTGTAGACAGTGACCTGGTGACTGTTGTCCTCTGGGTCACTATACCCTTCCCGTGAACTGGTTGTGTTCCCCACCCCCATACTCTCTTCTAGGGATAAAAAAACCTGGTAAGAGTCAGTCAAATAGTCAACTTCTTAGTTGAAAGCTGATAAATCGTTAGGATTGTGAGAATAGGTAGCCTAAAAAGTCCATTAACTGAGTGTCTATTTTGCCAAAGGTATGTGCCAATCTGTTTGTTAAATGTAGAAAAACATTGTAAATAATTTTCACTGCAGTTTGTGATTTTATAAAACACTCGTGTGTGTGTATGTGTGTGTGCTCGTTTTACCTTTGTAATTCAGAATGGTATACAGAAAAGTATTGATATACCAATTTTATCTATAAGGAAACTGAAAGTTGGAGAGGTAAAGTGATTCACCCCATATCCCACACCTGGTAAGTAGCAGATCCAAACTCCAGGCTCCTGATTCTAAAGTATCTTATTTTTTTCTCTGCTATTCTATCTTACTGCCTTTGGATGGCTCTGACACTCCACTTACTTGGAAAAGGTCTTTTAGTTATACAGATGTGAAACTAATTATGACCATAACTGGCCATAAAAAGAAAAGGTAGAATTCTTCTAAAAGGTACTCGTAAGCTGCTCAGGATTTTGAGGACTCTGAAAGGCACCAGAAAAATGAACTCTGCTCACCCTGGGATGCTAGAGGCAAAAGATCCCAAAGTTTTGAACGGTCCTAAAAGTTTGTCTAGAGTCCACTGGTCCATCTGAAAGTAGAATTATTTGCAGTTAGTTAAGTTTCTGCACACGAAGCAGGTACAAATGCAGATACCAAGAGGAAAGGACACTTGGTAAACAAATAAAGCCATTTCAGGGCTTAGCTGGTCTTGCTGTCTTGGGTGTCACTGTGGGGGTGGCTGGGGGTGCAAGAAGACACACTTCATTCAAAGGGGAGGATGTGAGCAAACCAAGAGGGCTGCATTCTGAAACCAGTCTTCAGTGAATGTCAAGATAATAGTTGATTCTTCCTGCAATGTTTATAATATGTGACCTCCCAAGAGGTCAAACTCTCTCTTTTTTTTTTTTGAGTCGGAGTCTCACTCCATCGCCCAGACTGGAGTGCAGTGGCTGCTCCAGGCCACCGCAGCCTCGACCTGCTGGGCTCCGGCAAGCCTTCCGCCTCAGCCTTCCGAGGAGCCGGAACTACAGGCGTGCGCTACCATGCCCAGTTGATTTATTTATTTATTTATTTATTGTAGAGATGAGGGCTCGCCAAGTTGCCCAGGCGGGTCTCGAACACGCAGGCTCAGGCAATTCACTCACCTCAGCCTCCCAAAGCGCGGGATTACAGGCTGAGCCACCGAGCCCGGCTCAAACTCTCTTTTCATGCATGTCTTGATGTTTCCCACAAGTGTGGGGTCCAACAAAAGTAATATTCCCTTCTTATGCTCAGTCACTGGATTTGTAACAATATTTAAATTATGCTAGTCTGTCCTAAAATGCAAACATGCACAATCAGTGTCCTGGGGAAAATCGTTTTTGCTTGCTTCTGTTTTGCTAACTTTTCCCAAACGTGGAGTATCTGGTCAGGTGTATCTTATTATCTTTGATTAAAAAGAAGGAATTAGAAAATCAAGCCAACAATGATCAATATTCAGTGACTCAACTGTTGAGAAGCATAACCTGGTTCTGGTGTGCACGGGTATCACGCACGTGAAAAACTGTGCAGACAGCATCTCTCAGCCAGGGTGGACTTAGGGAATTGGGGAACGTCTAGGAGACAGAGCAGATGATGACAGTAGGAACACCAGGAGGACAGACAGAGGACGAAACATGGACTGGGGATAAAGCTTAAGCAACAATGCGAAACATGCCTCACCGATTAGATGTGGGGTCTGTAACAGTGCCCCTGCAAATACAAGGAAACCGTTGTCAGTAGCTGTTTAAGGACAATTATGGAGATTTCCCCGATCCCCTTTGCGACATAAAGCATCTCCTCTGTGTTTTACATCATGTTTGCCAAGCTTGCTCACTGGGTCATCCTGATGCTTGCTGAAATACAGGAGACTTCCGAATAATGTCTTGGACAGAGTGGATGCCAGTCATTTGCAGTACTATGAGGTCTACCTATTTTCTCTTAGTGGTGAATAATGCAAGACATCAGATAATCATGGAACCCCTCAAGCCTCAGTTTCCTCATCTGTAAAAGGGGAAGAACCATGTGTCTGTGTGAGGATAGCACATGTTAAGTGCTTAAAACATGCCTGGCATATAATAGGGGTTCACTAGCCACTAGCTGTTATCTTGGGTATCTTGATCTCTGTTGTTATTACCTAACCCTGAGCACACTGTGCTTCAACAGAAACCCTTGGCATAGTTTGCGTCTTCCTTCTTTGCCACACACCTTATACATACCCCATCTAGAGGTTGCGTCACTCTCGCCCCTGAGGCGTCCGCTCTGCTTTCCTTCTTGCCATTTAGCCAGCTTTAAAGCCAAGTCCACAGCTGTTTCCCCCAGTGTTTTCCTTAATACTTGCAGCCTACGTTGCTTTTGCTCTCCTTCCTAACGTCTTTTGCTGAGCTGCCTGCACATGTTAATTTAGTATTTCCAGTATATTTATCTGCTCTATTTGTTTGTCTCGATCTAGTGTATTCTGTTTGTCCTCTGATGGCATCACATGCATTTGCCTTGAACTCCCCTTCGGTTGGGCACGAACCTGTCTTAGGCTAGGACCACACCCTCTTCTTCTGCAGGTCCTAAAATACCCTCCCACTACCAGATTCGGAGTAACTTCAGAAGTGACCTCCTGATGGGCTGTGACAAGATGTCTCTGTGAAATGAAAAAAGCCCATGGTAAAGGTGCCCACTATTCATCATTGACTTTGTGCTACAACTTTGCTAAGTGCTTTGTGTCCTTGCATGTAAACCCTCACAGCAAGCCGAGAAAGTGAGGTCCTTTTGTTATCCTCATTATACAGGGAAGGAATTGAGTCCGGGAGAGGCCAAGCTGCTTGCCCAAGGTCACAGAGTAAGTGAGAGGCCATAACAGGCAGAGTTCAACTCAGAGCTGTTGCTCTTAACCCCCACTCTTACCTTTTGTGGCAGAATAATAATAAGCAGTGATGTCCTCTCCTGTGTTATTGAAGCCTCGGAAGTGCATTAGGGTCAGTGAGCTGGAGGAGGCGGCGTGGGTGAGGTAGGGACCAGAGCAGGTCTTCCCCAGGGACTTTGCTGAGGATGGAGGAGCCTCACAGCCTAGGACCCAGGGCCAGGCTGACCGAAGCAAGCTTGCCGTGTGGTGACTGGGGAGACTCAGAAGAAGGAAGATGCTGCCCGCGGCGGGTGTGGCTTCCAAAGAATCCACTTCCAAGCTTGGGGTGGCCAGCTTGCCTGAGAGAAGTGGGCTGCAAAGCCTGTACAGCTTGCTTGGTGGAAGTCATCTGACTTTGTGAGCTGGCCCTTCGCTGTGAAGTCTTGTCCAGATGCCGTGAGTGCTAACACCCGAGAAATCTCAGTCTGATGGGCCATTTGCTTCTTGTTGATGAAGCAGCATTCAAGAGAAATCAGTGAAGTTGTTCCTGGGGGTAATCTGCACAAGAAACTTACCATACGTTTGCTATTTATTTGTCATCTTTGTTTTTTGTTTTTTGTTTTTTTTTTGAGTTGGAGTCTCCCTCTGTCGCCCAGACTGGGGTGCAGTGGCCGCTCCCGGCCACCGCAGCCTCGACCTGCTGGGCTCCGGCGATCCTTCCGCCTCAGCCTTCCGAGTAGCCGGAATTATCCGAGTAGCCGGAATTACAGGCACGTGCTACCACGCCCAGCTGATTTTATTTGTCATCTTTGAATGACATCCGCATTCACTGTTTGTCCTGCTTTATTAGGGCTGGGGTCCATGCAGTCCGCCTCTTGTCATCAGCTGGTCCAACCCTCCCTGGCCCTTTCAGGCACGCCTTCTCCCCGTCTGTCTCCTCACCCCTTCTCGCACTCTCGCAACCCCTTTGTCGCCCCCTCCCTCCCTCTCCCCCTTTCTCTCTCTCCCTCTCCCTCGTCTCTCATTCTCTCTCCCTTTCTCTACATCCTCCCCCCTCCTTCTCTCTCACTCTGTCTCCCCTTTTCTCTCACATTTTCTCCCTCTTTCTTTTACTCCCTCTCCCCCTTTCTTTCTCTCTCTCTCACATACATGTATCCAAAGAATATAAAGTCAATTTCATTGTAATTAAAAATGTATGAAAACACCCCAAAATCAATAGTATTTCTCTATACTTAAAACAAATATGTGAAAACCAAAATGGAAGGTTGGGTATGGTGGCTCAAACCTATAACCACAGCATTTTGGGAGGCTGTGGCAAGAGGATTGTCTGAGCTCACGGGGTCAAGACCAGCCTGGGAAACTTGGTGAGACCTCTTCTCTACAATAAATCAAAAAATAAGCTGGGCATGGTATTGCACACCTGTAGTTTCAGCTACTTGGAAGGCTGAGGTGGAAGGATAGCCTGAACCCAGCAGGTCGAGGCTGTGGTGGCCATGAATGTGCTACTACACTCCAGCCTGGTGATAGAGTGAAACTCCAACTCAAAAAAAAAAGAAAGAAAGAAAAGAAAACCAAAATGGAAAGCATATTTACAATTGCTCCAAAAAGAGAAAAAAAGAAAAAGAAAAAAGACTAAAAAAAAGAATCACCTGAGTATAAATCTACAAAACATGGACAGGATTTATATGTTGAAAATTTCAAACAGGTAACATGAAAGAAAAAAACTAAAGACCAAATGCTAGCTTGCTAGGATGTAGATAAATGGAATCTCTCATATGTTGGTGGGAATGCAAAAATGGTAGTCACTCTGGAAAATAGTTTGACATGTTCTTAAAAAACAAAATGTGGGCCGGGCTCAGTGGCTCAGCTTGTAATCCCAGCGCTTTGGGAGGCTGAGGTGAGTGGATTGCCTGAGCCGGCGGGTTTGAGACCCGCCTGGGCAGACAAGACCTCATCTCTACAATAAATCAAAAATTAGCCAGGTGTGGTAGCATGTACCTGTAGTTCCAGCTACTTGGAAAGCTGAGGCAGAAGGATCGCCAGAGGCTGTGGTGGTCAGGAGCATGCCACTGCACTCTAGTCTGGGCGTCGGAGTGAGACTCCAACTCAAAAAAAAAACAAAACACCGAACTGTGTACTTGCCACACAACCTAGCAATTATACTTGGGGCATTCATCTCAGAGAAACAAGAAATGTATTCAAACAATAATCTGTCTATGAATGTTCATAGAAGACTACTTATAATAGCAAATATCCTTCAGCAGGACAACAAAGTCTAGTAAATTCATACAAATGGAATACTTCCCCAGTTAAAAAACTCACAAACTATTGGCACATGCAACAATCCGGATGGCTCTCAAGGGCATCGTGCTGAGTGAAAAAAGTTCATTTCAAAGGGCCACATACTGTATAATTCCTTTTGTGCAACCTTTTCAAAATGACACACTGTGGAGAATAGATGAGTGGATTCCAGGGAGCAGAAGGGGGGGGGGGTTTGTGGATGTAAAGGGGAAAAGAGTAGGTCCTTTGTGGTCATGGGACAGTTTTGTGTCTAGAAAATGGTGGTGGCTACACAAATCTACACATGGAATTAATTGCATGGAACTACATATGTACACACACATACACATGCACACACACGCGCACACACACACGTGCATGTGAAAAATGGTGAAAACAGAATGAAGTCTACAGTCCAGCTAACAGTATCGTACCAATGTCGGCTTCCAGGCTTTGATATTGTTCTACAGTTATATAAGATGCCAAAATTGGGGAAGCCTAGTGAGTGATACAAAAGACTCTGCATTATTTTTGCAACTTCCTGTGTATCTACAATTACTTCCAATAAAAAGCTAAAAGTTAATGAAGGGCTCTTTTCCTTGTGAGAATCAACCGTGGGAATAAATGATCGCAATTTTCAGCTACACAGTTTTCTGGAGATGTATCTTGTTTTTTTTTTTATTTGGAACGTATGTCTGTGTGTCTTTATTTTCCTTGACTTTCTGAGTTGGCCTCTGAGCATCACATAAGAAACTGCCTCTCCCCGTCTTGTCAGACTGACCTCATGTAGAAGTAACTCCCCAGTCTCTCCGGTCAGAGATTCTAAGTTGCCTCTCAAATCTTCGTGTCTGTCTAGCTGCTGTTTCTGCTTTTGGTTACTCCAGGACGTTAGGGCGTACCAAGTCCTGTCAGTACCTTCCGACAGCTAGGATAGAAACCAGATTCTCCAGATACAGCTAGAAAGATTGGATGTATGTTTCAGTTTCTTCCATCCTCAAGGTGAAGCTGAGAGCAAGTGTTCATCTCCCACTCTCTCTGCACTAAGCTGGGGGAAGAATCTGTGTCACATGCCTGCACCCTTGTTCAGACCGCAGCTCTGAGTCTGGGCGTAACCACAGGAAGTGGACCTGTTGCCCGTCTACCTCTTTGTTTTCTTTCTTTTTTTGAGTTGGAGTCTCACTCCTCACCCAGGCGGGCGTGCAGAGGCACACTCACAGCCACCCCAGCGCCACCTGCTGGTCTCAGGTGATCAGCCTGCCTCAGCTTTCCAAGTAGCTGGAAGTACAGGCACACGCCACCGCGGCCGGCTAATTTTTTGATTTATTGTAGAGACGAGGTCTCAACAAGTTGCCCAGGCTGGTCTCAAACTCCTGGACTCAGGCAGTCCTCTCGCCGTGGCCTCTTAAAGTGCTGGGATTGCAGGCTTGAGCTACTGAGCCAGGCTTGCACCTCTTTGTTTTCAGCAGTCTAGGGAGACTTGGTAATGCAGAACCCTATCAGCTTGAGACAACTCACAGTATGGGAGAAAACCTTTGCATATTATATATCTGATAAGGAACTAATATCTAAAATATACAAAGAACTCAAACTACTCCATTACAGAAAAAACACAAATAACCCTATTAAAAAATGGGCAAAGAATATGAATGGATATTTCTCGCAAAAAGACATACAGATGGCCAACACACAAATAAAAAATGCTCAATCACCAGGGAACTGCAAATTCAAAGCACACTTTTGGGTTTACATTCAAAGGAATTGAAATCAGGACGTCAAAGAAATACCTGCGTTCCCATGTTCACTCCAGTATTAATTACAATAGCCAAGATATGGAAACAACATAGGTGACCATCAGTGGATGAATAGTTAAAGGAAATGTGACATATACAACAATGAAATATGATTCAGCCTTCAAAAGGAAGAAGATTTCGTCATCTGCAAATGAAGGAAACTAGAGGACATTACGCTAAGCGAAACAAGGCACAGAAAGCCAAATACTGTATCATCTCACTTGGGGAGTCTCAGGTGAAATCTAAAGAAGCAAAATTCATAGAACCAGGGAGGAGACTGGCGGTTCCCAGAGGCTGGGGCTGGAGGTGGTCAGGAGTGGAGAGGGCGATGTCGATCAGAGGGCACAAAGTTTCAGTTAGACAAGAGGAGTAGTTCAGGAGATATCTTGTACCTCATGGTGACTACAGTCAATAATAATGCGTTGCCTATTCCAAGACTGCTAAAAAAAGTAGAATTTAAATGTTCTTACCATCAAGAAATGTTAAATGTGTGAGGCGATGTATATATTCATTAGCCTCATTAATTATGTCACAGTGCTTGCATGTATCACAGCACACATCATAACCCATAAATGCATGCAATTATGATGTGTCAACTGAAAGCAAAATCTAAAAAACATTCCAACTACGCAGAGCACTTGAGTAACACACTTAGGACTTACTTAAGATATGGAAATGCCCGCCGTATATGATCAAATGCGTTCGCTTTGGTTTCCCACGCACAGGCTATGTTGCCACGCATCTCGTTCTATGGGAGATTCCTAATTGCTCCAGATGCGTGAGTAACGCTGCCACCACAGGGAGACTTTTTCAAATGCAGAGATAAATTTTACTTTATTTTTAAAATCTTTTTGAGTTGGAGTCTCACTCTGCCACCCAGACTGGAGTGCAGTGGCCGCCCGGCTAATTTATTTATTTATTTATTGTAGGTCTCGCCAAGTTGCCCAGGCGGATCTCAAACCCGCGGGTTCAGGCAATCCACTCACCTCAGCCTCCTAAAGGCGCGGGATTACAGGCTGAGCCACCAAGCCCGGCTACTAATTTTATAATTACACTTTTTAAAAACTTTGTTTCCAAAAAAAAGTTTTTATTGGTCTTTGTGCATATGTCTTAGGACCTCAGATGTATAAACTAGCTTAAAAAGTTTTCTAAATTTAGGAAATTAGGGCGTGAATTTTGAAACTTCTCTCTTCTCTTTTGGGAATTAATTCTACTACCGACACGGGCTTGCTGGGAAGAGCTTTTACCTAACACCAGCCAGACCCTTTCCCTCTGGTCACTTCCTTGCTGTGGGCTCTGTAACTTTGAGTTTTGCCCAGTCACTAGTAGTAATGAGTAAACTGCTTCGGTTTCCCCAGCTAAAACTGAGCCAATGGGGAGCCTTTGTGAATACGAAAATGACAGTGTCCATCCACCACGAGTGGCAATTTATTAAATCTGCATTCTTAAAAATTTGCTATTAAGCAGAAAGAGGTTGCCCTGAGTCATCTACTCTTCGAATATCCCTAATACTGATAATGTTTTGTGATCACCTCTCTGCCTACCTGTTGATTTGTTTCTCCACCTGCCTGTCTACCCACCTGTCCAACATTCACTCCCAAATTGAAGATTATCCTAGTGACAATAGAAAGAGCTGGCTTTTCTCCATCAGATTATCTGGCTGTGTAAGAACTTCAGCTACATTCACTTGACCCTGGTCATCTAGCGGTGTCCAGAAGGATCAGCCAGGCTCTCCCGGCACTGCATTCTTTTAGCCCTTTCTTCCCAAGTGGTGCTCAGAAAAGATCAGTGAAGCTTCTGGAAGCACAGGCATAAGCAGCAACAGAGGGGAAAATGGCAGATGAAAGAGAGGATGCAGAAGAAGGACAGAGCTTATCAGAGAAGGGAAAGGCATGGAAAGAAAGGAGGCTCTCCTGGTGGTGGAGACCCTCTCAAACTATGGCCTCGAGTACCACCCGGCACCAGTGCAGCATGAACGACCTCGCGTCTGCCCTTCCCTCTTGGTGTCCATGCTGGGAGACCAGAAGGCTGGTCTAGCCTTGGTATCGGGGCTTCCTTCTTTGACCACATAAAAATGGAATCAGAACCGCGAACGTGACTGCCTTCCTTCCTGGACTCTCTCCCCAGAACACAGGTTCGGAGGGATGATCCGAGAGGGCAGCAGGACTTTGGCTCAGTGTCTTCAAAGAATTCCCTTGGGGCTTGAACTAGAACATGACGGTCAGGGCAGCCAGAGAAGCAAGTCTCGCCTGGGGCCCCTGTCCCTGCCGGCGCAGGCAACGGGCGACCTGTCCAACCCACAGAGGACACGAGGGTCACACTCCTGTCTGCACATGAGAATACCAAGGAGCTTGCAACAAATATCCTGCGTAGGCCCCTCCCAGAGCTACTGAAGCAGAGTCTGGGGAAGAGGCCTGAGCATGGAGGACTTTAACGTGCAGGAGGGAAGAAGAAACACCGATCTTTGATCTTCTCACACTTTGATGCATTATTTTCTTGTCATACATGAAAATGAGATCTTTTCCAATGTGAGGCTTAACAACTAAAGATGTGAAATCCTGGCTTCTGGAAGCCCTTCCAGTAACCCGAGAGTTGGGACCTAAATGGCTGTAATGTAAGAATAGGAAGGGGCACCGAGTAGCGGGTCCTTTCTACCAGGAGCTGCTCAGAGATGCCCAGTCAGGAACTAAAGACGCTGTGGGCTCCCCCATGCTCCTGACATCTCTCCCGCCAGCAGCTCTCAACTCAGCACTTCCCGCTGGAGTTTCTTTCCCTGGACTCTTGGTTCTTACCTGCTAGCAGTGACACTGCAGGAGGGGATGTGAAGGAACCTTCATCAGACCTCGCCAAATCAGCCTTGTTGTGAGTCCCTCTCTGACTGAGGGCTGGCTCGGAGCAGGGCCTCAAGGGACCTGGGGGCCTGCTGAGGGAGCGCGTGCCCCTGCTGGAAAACGCTGGGTGCTGGGATGGGGAGGGGGAGGGAAAGCCACCAGCAGCAGAAGTGCTGTGGGGCCCGGCCGCCTCAAGAACAAGGCCGAGGCAAGGATGCAGTGGAAATGGAGTTGGTGCACCTTGACTTTGCACAGACCTGGCCCACTGGTCATTTACCCCTGGGTGGGAAGTGCCTTTAACCGTCTCTCACAGCTGAAACGCCTCCTACTTATCCTTTTCCTATTGCTATTCCTTCTGCGACCCTCAGAACTGACAAGCCAAAAGTGCCATGCAAAAGCCTGAGAAATTCAGAATCTGTTTCCTGTGTGTAACATGTGCCGTGGAGGCAGAGGAGAGGTAGAAAGTGAGATCACACTAGATGACTTCTAAGGCACTAACCATCCTCCCACCGGACAATCGGGTGATTCCACAGCTCTCAGCCCCTCCACCAGCTTGGAGAACAAGACACATCCAATATCCAGCAGAGCTTCTTCCCCAAGGTTTTGATAGGCTGCACATATACAAATCACCTTCCTTACCTGGTGGTGTGACAGTTGAATATTCAGCATCTATAAAAGTGAGAGAGGAAACCATCTATGGTGAGTGAATAACATAACATACCGGTCCATTTCCTTTTTTTTTTTGAGTTGGAGTCCCACTCTATCACCCAGACTGGAGTGCAGTGGCCGCTACCGGCCACCGCAGCCTCGACCTGCTGGGCTCCGGCTCAGCCTTCCAAGTAGCCCAGCTAATTTTTGATGTATTGTAGAGATGAGGTCTCGCCAAGTTGCCCAGGTGGGTCTCGAACCCGTGGGCTCAGGCAATCCACTCGCCTCAGCCTCCCAAAGTGCCACTGAGCCCGGCCCCGGTTCATTTTCAATAATTATTTTTACACCAAAAAGTGTTCTCTCAGGGAGAAGGGGTTCACCTGAGCAGATCATTCCAGTATCGTCCCCCTGACCACAGTTGTGGAAAAGCCAGCCAACATGGGAGCATTCCTTGAGGTGCTGTCCAGCTCCCCTGCACTGCACGTTGTCGAGGAGAGCCTTCCCAGAACCCTCCACAGAGTGGGGCTCGCCCAGGGCTGAAATGGCTCAGCCGCAGCCCAGGTGTCCGCCGACGATGATGGCTTTCGGCAGGCCCCAGAGGTCGTCACACATGGGCCCCCATGCTCCCTGGCAGAAAAGTTCCACGAGGCCCACACAGTTCCCAGGGCTTCCTGCAAGGCACACAGGGGCCCAGCCTCCTGGGAAAACCAAGTGGTCAGGGGGTGATAGCTGTCCCTCTGCCTGTGGACCGCTAGGCTGTCGTCTGTCTACCCAGCCTAGCTCTCCGTCCTTATCGTCCATGACTTTTCTACAGATATCCTCATGCTGTCTTGAGGGATCCCACACCGTTCCCCAGACCTGTCTGCTCTGAGAAGTCCATGATGTCTTCCTTATCCACACTCTAATTTTTTGTGTGTGTTTCACTCCATCTCCCAGGCTGGAGTACAGCAGCATGATCACAGCACACCACGCCCTCAAACTCCTGGGCTCAAGTGATCCTTCTGCTTCAGCCCTCTGAGTAGCTGGGTGCACGTCCCCATGTCTGGCTAATTATTAAATTCTTCATAGAGTCGAGTTCTTGCTATGTCGCTCAGACTGGTCTTGAACTGCTGGGCTCAGGCAATCCTCCCAGCTCAGTCTCCCAAAGTGCTGGGAGGGAGTATGGGCGTGAGCCACCACAACCAGCCATACTCTGTTTTAAGACAGCTTGCCTGTGGTCATTTGTTTACAGAAATGGCCACAGTTATACTCTTCCTGATACTCTTTACAATGTGACATTGCAGCCCCTTCCGTCAGGAGGTTGAGTTTATTTTGTCACTTCTTGACGTTAGGCTGGTGGCCTTTGACTTGCTTGGGCTGATAGAAGAGTGTGGCAGAAGTAACAGTGCATTTGTATAGGGCTGAGGCCGTAAGAGGCCTGACAGGCTTCAGCTCACTCCCCGGGAACTCTGAGGGCATCATGTGAACTGGCTTGAGCAACCTTGCTGGGTGATCAAAGGCACGTAACCTTGTCACCTCAGATAACAGCTGTAGAACTGCCAGACACATGTAGGCGGTCATCCCAGACCAGGCAGGCTTCATCTGACCTGCAGCCAACCACAGATGCACGAGCAAACCCAGCCGAGATCAGCTGAGCCTTGCCCAGATCAGCAGAACTGTCCCGCTGGCCTTATACTCGTGAGCAATTATAAATGGATGTTGTTTTAAGCCACTGTGTTTTGGGGTGGTTTCACATGGCAATAGGTAACTTATATGCTGCTGCTTTTTTTTTTTGAGTTGGAGTCTCACTTTGTTGCCCAGACTGGAGTGCATTGGCCACTCCCGGCCACCGCAGCCTTGACCCGCTGGGCTCCGGCGATCCTTCTGCCTCAGCCTTCCCAGTAGCCGGAATTACAGGTGCACGCTACCATGCCTGGCTAATTTTTTTTTTTTTTTTTTGAGTTGGAGTCTCACTGTGTCGCCCAGACCGGAGGGCAGTGGCCGCTCCCGGCCACTGCAGGCTCGACCTGCTGGGCTCCGGCGATCCTTCCACCTCAGCCTTCCCAGTAGCCGGAATTACAGGCATGTGCTACCATGCTCGGCTGATTTTTTGATTTATTGTAGAGATGAGGTCTCGCTGCCCAGGCAGGTCTCGAATCCGCAGGCTCAGGCAATCCGCTCACCGCAGCCTCCCAAAGGCACAGGATTACAGGCTGAGCCACCGAGTCCGGGAATTTTTTTTTAAAATTTATTTATTGTAGAGATGAGGTCTCGCCAAGTTGCCCAGGCGGGTCTTGAACCTGCGGGCTCAGGAAATTCACCCACCTCAGCCTTCCAAAGCGCATATAATGCTTCTTTATCCTTTATATTTCCTGCTCCGCTTGCATCCAGGAGAAGGCATGGGACCCAAAGCCATGTACTCCGTGATCAACCCCAAGTTGATTGGACTGGAGAGAACATCTGATTCCCAAGGAGCCAATGCATATGGCAGATTGGGCCAAGTTCTCTCTGCTGGATAACTGAGATTGGGAAGAGAGCTAGAAGACTCAGGATCTGACAGTTTTACCTGGAGCAGCTATGATAAACCATACATGGGTGGGTGAGTGAGTGGAGAAGCTCCTCAGAATAAAAACTCATGAGAAGGGAAACAGGAGGGAGAAAGGGGACGCAGAGTGTGAGAGAATGGCTCTGTGGCAGCTGGATTCCTTTCTATGTTCCGTGGCCTGAGCTCTCCAAGATTCCCCTGGCCCCCTGCCATAGACTCCCTTCAGTCCATCTTGCTTGCGGATATCTGTGCCTCAAAACCAAATGCTCGCCTGTTAATAAATGCCTGCGTTTCCCTTCCTTCCTTCCTGTCAGTCACTTGGTCTCATGGATGTGGTCTCCCCTTCCTGCCCTCTGAAATCTCTCCGCCCTTCAAACTCCAGACCAAGTGCCTGCAATCCATGAAGCTCTTGTGAATACTTGAACCAGAACTGACACTCTCCTTTCCCTTTGCCCCCTCCTGTGCTGCTCCTGGGCTGTCTAGTGAGGGGCACGTCTCGTTTTCCTGGCAGGTGGTGCAAGAGACAGGAGGAGGAGTGGAAGGAGCATGGCTGTCAGGGAGCAATGGCCTGGGAGCCTGGGCCTGGAGTCCCGCGCCCGGCTAGCTGTGCGGCCTTGAGGGTAGTGGTCATTTCTTCACATGTTGTGGGGAAGCCAGAAAATGTGAGCGCTCTCAGGAAGGGGCTCCGCGGGGTTGTTCTTGGTTTGTTTGTGCATGGGGTGCAGAGCTGGGTCAGGATCTTACCAGCTGGGAGTAAGCTGGATGTGGGAAGAGGCCAGACAGTGGGGTGTGGTCACAGGAGCCGCAGAAGTATGTGTAGAGACATTCACATGGGAGCGCGGAACAGCACACGCTGTGGTCTTGGAGTGATGGAAGAGCAGGGCAGGGCCTCTCTCGGATGGCAACGGTCACTGTCTCCCGACATCCGAGATTTCTGTGTACACGGCTTGTCTCCCCACGAAACGACAAACTCCCTGAACTGTGGGCCATCTATGTATCCACCCTAGGACCTGGTTAGGTGCTCAGCACACAATAGGACTGCAGGATAAAAAGTTATGAAGCGAGTAAAGAACAAAAAAGATTAAAATGTGAATTCAGGTGACTGAAACTCACAGAGCCAGCCATGACACCATGGTGATTGCCACGCTCCCAAGACCGAGCGCATGGCCAGGAGCTATAGCACATGCTGGGTGCTGTTCTACCAGGGATGCTCTCAGTTCCTGGAGCAGTGACAGTGGTTCTTCCTGATCCTCTCTGAACTCTTGGCTGTACAGCTCGGTGAAGGGGATCGATGAGTCCAATATTTTACTTCTGCATTATCTGGCCTCAGCCTGAAACTAATTAGTGAAAACCCAAGACCCGACTCAAGGCTGACTATCCTGAAATATTACTCATCTCTGATCACAGAAGATAAAAAAACATAAACTTAGAGGTCCCTGACCTTTTCACTTGTCACTAACTCTGTGTGGTTGTTTTCCAGCCCTAGGTTCTAATCTGGAAAACATGTTGTCTCCCAGATCACAGGGAGTCTAAATGCCTGATTTCTCCTGGCCTGGCATAATTCCATTGCCCCTCACTTTTCATTTCCAGGATTATGAGGAGAGATCCCCCCAAAAGAGAATTGTCTTTCGGAAAGTGGGCCTCCTGTGGTCAACCAAAGTTTTCATCCGGAAGTTTGAGAAGGTTGCGTCATGAATTGCCAAAGGCACGTCCCAAGTGGTGGCAGACGGGCTCGCTCTTCCACCATGACCACGTACTCACCCACACCACACAGTGTACAAGAGTTTCTGACCAACAGCAGCATGAACCCCTGCCCCACTCTCCCTCTTGACCCCTCTTACCCCGAGTGGCTTTTGTGTGTGTGTTTCTGCAGATGAGAAAGTCCTCCAAGGGAAATGTTTGGCTGATGTGGAGGAGAGGAAACAAAAAATGCAAGCAGCGCTGAAAAGCACCCAAACTGGCATGTTCAAAAACTGTTTTGACTGTGGAAAAAGTGTCTCTGTAGGTGTATTGCATCAAAGAGAGAGTCCTTTGAAGGTGATTGAACTTTAAACGTGTAAGAATAAATACACAATTTTTTTATACATAAATTCTGGATTTGGGGGGCCCCCTCTCCTAGATATGGCCTCTCCGTGCCCTGCTCCCAGAGTATGGATGGAGACCCTCTTAGGGTGCCTGTGGCACCTGCACTTTCCCATCACAGCTGTCACTACACTCTGTTGTAGTGCCCATGTGAGGGTCTGCTCTGTCCAGTGCTCTATATATCCTGGTGACACGTGTTCATTCACTCATTCTCGGTTGAATGAATGAAGTTTTTCAGGAGACATGAGAAGGGACCCCAAAAAATGAAATTGTTTTTTGGACGGTGGCTCCTTGTAGTACAGGCTTCCCTCACTAGGTGAGTGTTCTAGGAACCCACTGGCATCAGTGTACCAGCTAGAATTGTTGTGAGAGGCTGCATTTGGCTTCAGCTAGTTTTTTTGGAGATTCTTTCGGCACATCTGCTCATTTCATGATGGATAATTTACAAGCGCACGTGCTCACACAGCCCTGAGTGTTTAGCACTTTTTGACTGAAATGACATGATCCCGTGCCTCACCCTCCCTATTCACCCGATCCCGCCCGGGGCAACTTCTTTTTGTTGTTGCTGTTGTTCCCCTGGATGATAAAAGTCCTCAGAGGGAAGTGGTTTACCAGTGTGGAAGAGGAGAAACGAAAAAACAGCAGAAGCACTAACAGGCATCAAAATTGAGGAGTTAAAAAAACATTTTGAGCAGTGGAAAAGGTATCTTGATAAGTGTATTGCATCCAACAGAGAGTACTTTGAAGGTGACTGAAGTTTATACGTGTAAGAATAAATACACAATTTTTAATAAATAAATTTTGGGGCTCCCCCTCATACGAAAAGACAGCCTTATCTGGTGGTGCAGAGGGTGAGTGTTGAGCCATGGATGTCACCGATGATGTGGGTAGGTTCTCATGGGCTCGTGACAGATAAGAAGGAGGGACTGCCATCAGGGAGCAGTCACAACACAGAGAGAAGACACAGCTGCTTCGAGGGGACACCTGGTTCCTCCCAGGACTCAGCCGGACTAACGACGACACCACCTACTAAGGCCAGCGACCTCATAGGCTCCACATCTCTGTTTGGGACAGAACGTGGCATTGTTGCCTATTGACAAACTCACAGGCACGGTCTGACCGCTAGCAAAAGTAGAGCTCGTGGGCAGTTGGCCCCGAGCGCCTGCTGTGAGAGGTCACCTGTTGACCACCGTCTCTCTTTCCCCCTCTGCTTCCTTCTGTCCACCTGCACTGCTGTCATGACTTCGCCTGAAGTCTGTTCTGAAACAGCATGAGGATAACTTGTAGAGCAAGGGAACCGTTCTTGACATCTAGACTATGGTGATGATGGTTATACAACTGTACACAGTTACCACAGTTCACCCACTGGACCTCAGAATAGGTGGATTTTGTGGTATGTAAATCAAACCTGAATAAAAAATAAGATGAATTGGTGTATGATCAGAGATGATAGGTGGATTTATAAATTAGTTACAGAATCTAGGTAGGAGCTCACTGCTAAGCTCTCCAAACTTGGCTGTATATACGAAATTTTTCATAGTAAAATGGGAAGGGGAGGTGCCCCTGAATTTTGACTAAAAAACCGGTATCTCTAATTATTGATGACGACTTCTTGCTTTTCACAGTGGCACATGCATCCTTCCGGCAGTCCATGTGGATGTGAGATTCTTTCCTTCTCAGTCCCAGCATGTCAAAGGCAGAGCATTTCCGGAAGCCTGGAGTTCCGTTCTGATGCTGAGGAGACTGGGCCTAGGTTGCTCATCTAAGGACGGGCTGATCTGGAGCCGATTCCTGCAGCCCGGACCCTTTGCGTCCCTGTCCCACTTCCCTCAGGCCCACTTCTGACCAGAAAAAGGGAATCGGTGCTGAGTGAGTGCCTGCCAGGTGCCAGGTGCTTTGGGGCAATGCCATAGTTATGCTTTTATTCAGTGCTTTACACGTCAATGCTCAACCCTACTTTAATGAAGCAAAAAAAGGGGTTGAGAGACAACATGACTCGCTCAGGTTATATAACTGATGGGGATCGTGTTTCTCCTGCTCGTGTGTAAATCCCACGAAAGAAAGCGCCAAGGGGGTTTTGGCCCTGTTATTTTCCCAGTGCTTGGCACTGAGATTGGCACATGGTGAATGTTTGGCCAATATCTGTTGAATCAGTAGGTGAGTGAATAAATAAAGCTGGGAATCAAGTGAGGATTTGGCTCTAAACCTCACTGTCATTTTTACATTACGCCAAGTCTAGAGCATACATGGAATGTAACATGTGGTCCGGCCTGTAGGCAGAGCAGCTGTGGAATCAGCACCTGTCAACGAGAGGAGAGATTGTGTGTTGTCTTGTCTACTGGTGAATGTTTATGGGAAACTTCCTACATTTAGGGCACTGTGGGAAGCAGAGAGGAGAAAGGCCGAGCCCCTGCCCTGAGAATCTTGGCATTTCCTCAGGATTCGAGACAGGAGGCCGGGCAGCAAATGTCGAGGGTCCCAAGGGCGAGCACGTCCCAGCCCCTGGGTACTGAGGACAGCCCCATGCCTTGCAGAGGAGGTGGGACTCAGGTAGGCCAGGTGCAGCTTGTGGAACTCGTCATTCACGGGAACGTTGTTCCAGCGGCAAGCGGGATAGGAGAGGGAACGACTAGGGAGGACTATGGGGCAGGGAATGCACCGGAGGGACAGGCGGGCTTGGGAGGGTCCGTAGGCTCAGAACGAGGAAGGCCTGGACACCGGCAGCTGAAACTGGCTTGGAACCCGGAGGTCGCAAGCTCGAAAGTTTCTGAGGACCACGAAGATAAGCTAGATAAGGAACTCAGCCATGGGGGCTCTGTGAACTGGACAGGCGTTCTGTATTCCAAGGAGACATCTTTCTCAGATCCAGTCAGTTCATGTCATGAAAGAATGTGTTGCTTTGTGCCTGAAATTCTGCTTTGATTTATCTTTTTACAGCTTGTAAGAATTTGGATTTTTATGCCAAATAGTTTGATTTTTGAACTCACGTTCAGCCTGAATTTTCAAGCCAAACAGGCCCGCTTCCGAGCCCTGGTGCAGCCTGTGGGGCATACTTGGCAACCTTTGCAATCCGGGGGATGGCCACGCTGACACACAACTTTGAAAAGATGTCGGCGGTATTGGTTGCCTGTCTGGCTCCACTGACAGTCCTGGACTGGGCTGTGGGGTGGGGTTTGTGTGCGGAGGTGGGAATGAGTGCAGGAACCAGGAGCAGCCCTCTCAATGAAGGTCAGCGACCAGCCCCCGACCTGTGCAGAGGCCACCAGCATCCTCCAGGGGCCCGCAGTTGTACCCTGCTGGCCCCGAGCATGCACTGTCCCAGGTGGCTCTCGCTGCTCACATGCTGCCTGTTGTCCGGCAGGCTCTTCACGGAGCCTGCCCCAAAGCGGGCCCCACACAGCCAGGCCACACGGAAGCAGGCAGCACCCCGTGGTCGCTTCGGCCAGGTCCCAGAGGTGGTCACATACGGTCCCCCACATACCCTGAATGAGCGCCTCCGTGAGGCCCGAGCACCTCCCTGAGCTGTTCAGCAGCCTCGCTTCCAGCCAGGCTCCTGCAGAGACACACCTGGGAACCGACAGTGGAAGCTTCACAGATGCTGGTGCCCTTGATGTAAAAGGGCTCGATCCCTGAGGCTTCTCAAGTAGCTGGGCTGCCTGTCTGTTTCCCTGAAATGAAGCAGCTGCACCCAGGAGTGAGGTTCACTCCTCTTTTCTTCTCCCACAGGGACTCAGTTCAGCCTAGAGGTGACTCTGCATCCCAGACCTTTTACTTCCTGACTGTGTGGTCCTGGGCGAGTTCCTTTGATTTCTCCTCTGCAGACATGATAACAATAATGCTCATTTAATGGAGTTACTCTGAGGATTAAATGGGGTAATGCATGTAAAATGCTAACACAACATGGCATGTGCATAGTCAGTATTTGGTGAGTGATGGCCACTCTTGTTATTCTTTGAGACAAATCAGAAAACATGGCGGGGATTGCAGTGCAATCAGACCAGTGATACCCACGGGACAAGAACTGAAGTCCCAGGGCTCAGCACCCCCACCAACTTGTGCTCATCTGTCCCCTAAGAGATGAGGTGTGTGAGTTAAAGAAGACTGCCCAACAGCTGCTCCGTGCAGCAAAGCCAAATCCTGAGTTACCCCTCTCCTGCCTGTCGGAGGAAGACAAAGTCACCAATGAGCAGTGGAGTCCCCTGAGAGTGTGGTGGGACAGATACCCCTCAATGAGTCCCAGGGGTGCTTACAGAACCCTGGTGGGAGTCAGTCCTTTGTGCACTGTCCTTCCCTTTCTCCTAGAAACTGTCGCTATCCCCAGGACCACAAGATGAAATTCTGCCCCATCCTATAGCCTTCCTCCCCCACCATCTTCATGGACCCTTCCTGGAATTCACTGGTTGTAACCTCTCCCTTCTATGTTCCGTGTACCTTTCATGGCGCTTCCTACCATCTACCCTGATGGTGGTATTCCAAGTGTGTGCTTGACATCCTCACTGGATACTAGACACAGTTAGGGCAGGGATTGCCAGATGGGGTGGTTAAAAGTAGAACAGGACAAGTGATGTGAGCTCCATAAGCCTCAAGTCCCTAGTCCATAAAATGGGAATAACCAAGAGGAACACAAGATAATGCATGAAACAAGCTCGATATAGTGCCTGGTACATAGTAAGTGGTCAACTAATATTAGGTGCCATTGCAGCTGCTGCTACTACTCTTGTTATCCCTGTTTCTGACTTCTTTCTGTGTTCTCTCACCATGCCTGGCACATTTTTAAGTGCTCATTAAGTGGCCAAGGCAAAAATCTGAATATTTCAGTGGATTAAATAAGTGTGCATGTGTGTGTGTATGTGCGTGTGTGTATGTGTGCCAGGAGAGTCAAAGGACTTGTTGCTAGGAACTTTATATATGTTATCTTATTTAATCCCTAGTTGTCCTTTTAGGTAGGTTCTGCTATAATTCCCATATTACATCTGAACAATCAGAGGCACAGATAAATAACATGTCTAGGCTCACTTAGCTAAGTGGTCACATTTAAATGCAATACAGATGTCTCTCTCATTCTCCAGGACTTGGGCAGAAATACAGAGGGGGATTCAGACATTGGATGGGCCCAGGCTAAGACTGATATTGGAGACACACAGGTGGGCTGAGGTCAGGGGAGGTAGACCAAATGTCTGTGAAAGTCCTCTTCTGCACAAGGTTTCCATACCTTGTGGTAGGGGCTTCCCAAGAATTGTGGGTTCTATTGACCTCGTGAAAGCAAATGACTCAGGAACTGTGATGGAGACAAAATAGGACTCTGCCTCAAGTAGCTAGGATTGCCTTTATCAACTGCTGTCTCTCTGCTAGGCGCTCTCGCAAGTGATCTGCCTGGGTGATCGTGCTTTGTCCTTACAACCACCAAGTGATGAAGGAACTGGTTTACAAATGCAGGACCAGGACTCAGGGAGAGTGAGATATGTGCCAGAAGCTCACTGCTTGGAATCATCTGAACTGAGATTTGAAGCCAAGTCTACTTGTCTTTAAAGACCTTAACCCCAACCAGCTTGTTTCTTACAGAAATGAGATGTAGGGAAAAAAAAGGCAACTGTATGAAGCTTAACAATGTTATTACCCATTTTGTTTTCTTTCCTGATGTAAAGGTTTAAGACTAGCCCGGGCAACTTGGGGAGACCTCGTCTCTACAATAAGTCAAAAAAAAAAAAAAAGTTGGGAGTGGTAGTGCATGCTTGTAGTTTCGGCTACTTGGAAGGCTGAGGTGGAGGGATCGTCAGAGCCTAGCAGGTCGATGCTGGGTGGCCATGAGTGTGCCACTGCACTCCAGCCTGGGCAATGGAGTGAGACTCCAACTCAAAAAAAAAAAAAAAAGGAATAAGGAGGAAATCCAACTCAGAATTTTCGCTGCAGCTTCTCACTCTAAATATCCATCTAAATTTAAACTTTAGGTGCCTTTTACAAAAAAAGGCAGACATAAGGGACCATTGTGGCTGGCCTTTACCAGTCAAGTTATCTTAGGAGTGCACTACCGTGGTCAGAATGCCCCCAGGTGAAAAATCCCAAAGAGAGTTCTGTGATTTTATTATCTGTGTGACATTCCTCAGAAACCTGATATCACATTTATTTGAACAGGTAGTTTAAAATCTGGTAGCAACCAGCCTGATAACTTATTATGAAGCATAGATGTTGAGTGGCTTATAGAGACTTCCCATTTTCAATCCTATGTCAGCTAGATGGATGCTGAAAATACCTGGATAAACACAGGCACTATTTATCGAGCACCTACTATATATCAGGCTTTGTGTTAAGCCCCTCACGTGCATTGTCTCTTTGAAAATTCCCAACAAATCTGTGATGCAGTGCTATTATTTTCTCTACTTTATAAATGAAGAAACAGAGGCTCAGGAAGGTAACTGACACCCATGCTCCTGTAGACAGCCTCGACAGAGCTAGGATTTGAGCGGATTTGATTTAAAAGTCTTTGACAAATTATCTTAGTGTTATTCTGCTTCTCTAATTGTTTTTCAGTGAATGCTAGATTCCTGTGATTCAAATAAAAGCTGTGCCTCTCAGGCTGAGCTCCAGTTGTAAGAAGATCCACAGGAGATCTGCCAGTTTTGAGTTGTTTAGTCTTAGGAGTAACTCCTTAACCCGTTAGAATTAGGAGGATACAACAATTAATAAATTCATTAAAAATCAGAAAAATGGCCAAGCACAGTGGCTCATACCAGTATTCTTCATTCTTTGAAAGGCTGAGATGGGAGGACTGCTTCAGGCCAGGAGTTTAAGCACAGCTTGGAGTGTACAGTGAAACCTTTTCTCTACAAAAGATAAGGAAGTAGCCAGGCATGGTAGTGCACACTCCTAGATTCAAGCAGGCTGAGGCAGGAGGATGTTTCAGCCTAGGCATTTCAGCCTGCATGCTTGTAGTTCCGGCTACTTGGAAGGCTGGCGTTTCAGCCTGCAGTGAATCTAGGCGTTTCAGCCTGCAGTGAACTATGGTTGTGCTGCTGCACTCCAGCTTGAGTGACAGAGCAAGACCCCGTCTGTAAAAAAATTAAAATTAGATTTAAAATTCAGAAAAATGATGTTTTCTGCGCTCTGTAGGGCCATGTAGCTCTCATCCCTAGACCCTCTGTCTCTCAGTCCCAAAGCAACACTTTGGGAATCAGAGGCAGTGCGGAGATCTGCTTGGGTTTTCTCTGCGAATGAAGACATCAGGCATCGGGCTGTGGCTTGGTTCAAGGAGGAGGAGGAGAAGGAGGAGTCAGACAAAACAGGAGGAATGGCTCACCTGACTGGTGCAAGAAAAGATCCCAGGCGAAGAGACAGACAGCCTGCCTCTCAGCTCTGCTGCAACTGCCCTAGCCCAGCAGCCCTGGCAGGATCTGGATGGGAGTTATGCCAGGCCTGGGGTTGCTGGATGTTGTGACTGGGAGTTTCGTGCTGAGGAGTGCAGGGACGCTTGAGAGACGTTACCCAATGGAAAAGCATTCCGCCTCCTTCTCCCATCACTGCATCCCCCGAGCGCATTCACAGAGCATCCGACTCACAGGAACAGGGACTAGAGCAGGGACAGAACTGCTCAGGACCAGTAGTAGCAAGAGAAAGCAGCATGTGAGACAGAATTGTGATTGTTGGAATCACCTCGTTCTGCTGCTTCTGTCTTTATAAATGTAGAAGCTCTTTGGTTTCTTTTTCTTCCCTTGTTCCTTTCCGCACCATAAGGAAGACAGAGGGAGGCATTCCTAGTCCCATTTGACAGGTGAGAAAACTGAAGTGCAGGGAGCCCAGGTGACTTGCCCAAGGAGGAGCTGGTAGTTGGCACACATGCCAGGGACTAGGGGCTGCTGTCCTCCCATGTCCCATCACAAAGCCATCTGTTGGCATCACCCCCCATCATCTCTTGTGCCCCACCAGAGGGGAGTAAGAAGGAACATTTAATGGGTCAATGCAGCACTTTGTGCTACCTTCTGGTTGGGAGGTAGACAATTCGGCACCTGCCAGAGCCAAGAGAGAATCTGTGGGAATCAGATGGACTCACCATCGGCACTCTCTGTAGCTGGGTCTATGGTGTCTCTGCAACCCCAGTGTGCTGAACGAGGGCTGCTGTGGAGAATTAACACTCCAGCCACCAGCATGAAGGCGACCTCCCAAGCCCTCGATGTCATCACACACCAGCTTGCCTGTGCCTTGGGGGACGGCTCAGAGTGGTGGGACGACCTTCTGGCCTTTCTGCCTGCCATTTGTGGGTGAGCCTCTTTCCCTGGAACATCAGATGGCTTGAACGAGCCCCCAGGCTCCTTTCCTTCGGGACTTGAGATGCTGGCCTGTATGGCAGAGGCGACTCTCTTCACACCAGACTGTCCAAGGGCTGTTCCTTGAATGGCATTCACAGGAGTGATTTTGTGGACAAGGCTGTGAAGCAGATTTTTCTCGATACACCAGAAACTTCCCACAGTAGTCTTGAGAACCACCAGTGAGGTTGGTTTGCCCTGCTGGGTGAGGACACCCATGCCAGACATGAGGTGGTGGGTAGCAGAGGTGCCCATGAGAAAGGAAGGTGAACTCCTGGAATGCAAGGCTGAAGGGAGAAAGGTCCTACCTGCGAGCAAGTGTGTGGTCTGTGGAGCTGCAGGCCAGGCTGAGGACGTGGAGGGCTTCCCGCCAGCTACAGGACAGGGAGTCAAGACAGGGAGACCATGCCTCGCGAGCCACTGTGAGGCATCGCCTTGCCCGGCCCCAGCTGTGACGACATGGACAGGGTGAGACCAGGGCCTCTGGGCTTGCTCTGTTGCTGTTGCTCCCAAGACCCAAGGAGGCCACATCCTAGCAAGCACACAGACAACTGCATCTTCCTTTCTTTTTGGTTGATAATGTTATCATTTTTAGTTACAAAGCTATATCTGTTTCTAATGGAAAAACTGGATAAAACCGACAAACAGAAAGAAAGCAATGATCTCCTATAAGTCTAGCACCCAGAGATAACTTCTACATCCACTGTGTTGTGCAGTTTTTCTGATGTTTCTAGGCTCTTGCTCATGTACATATATACAAACATACAGAATACAAATTGTTGATGATGGGAACTCAGGAATTGCCTCACTTGAATTTGATGCACAGGTAGTAATTTTTAAAAGATCCTTTCATATTTATCTTATACCGAAGTGGTTCATGCAGATCTTAAAAATATATAGTTCAATCCTACATACTGGTAGAGTTTCTGGATAATCTCTGCCTATCAGGGATTAGGAGATGGTTTCAGCAAGGTGGAGAGAAAGAGAGAGAAGAAATAGACTATTACCTGCCAGGTAGGATATCCCAAAGCATGGTCAGAATCTCAGTTTGAGGAGCTTCTTAAAATGGAGAGTTTGGGGGGTCTTCTCCCTCAGATACTCAAATTCAGGGGTGGGTCTAGGGTGGGACCAGGCTCTTCCACGTCTTAATAAACACTTGCAGAGATTCCTGGACACACTGGAGTTGAGAACTCCAGAGGTGGGCTTTGGGACCCACCCCTGCCTTCCATGGGGTATCCCTCACTGTGGCCTCCTGATGATGCTATGGCAGATCCAATGAGGACTGGAGGAATGCCTTCCTTCATTTTTCTAAGGACTTACCTGCCGGGGGATGGCTGTGGATTGCAGGACTGCAGGTTCTGCTGTGGCTATGGTGGCAGACAATCCATCACCTGTTATTTTTTGTTATTGATAGGCCATCCTGACTGGAGTTATGTGGTATCTCAGTGTGGTTTTAATTTGCATTTCTTTGATGGCTAGTGAAGTGAGCTTTTGCTTTTTTCCATTCATCTGCTGACTGCTCATGTGTCTTCTATTGAGAAGTGTCTATTCATCTCTTTTGCCTACTTTTTTTTTTTTGAGTTGGAGTCTCACTCTGTCCCCCAGACTGGAGTACAGTGGCACACTCCTGGCCACCGCAGCCTCGACCTGCTGGGCTCCGGTGATCCTTCTGCCTCAGCCTTCCAAGCAGCTGGAACTACAGGTGCATGCTATCATGCCTGGCTAATTTTTGATTTATTGTAGAGATGAGGTCTTGGCAAGTTGCCCGGATGGGTCTCGAACCCACAGGCTCAGGCAATCCACTCAACTTGGCCTCCCAAAGTGCTGGGATTACAGGCTAAGCCACCAAGCCCGACCTTGCCTACTTTTTAATAGGGTTGTTTGTTTTTTCCTTCAGGCATGTTAAAGTTCCTTGTAGATCCTGGATGTTAGTCCTTTGTCAGATATACAGTTGGCAAATGTATTTTCCCATTCTGTGGGCTGTCTCCTTGTTCTCTTGATGATTTCTTTTGCCTTGCAGAAGCTTTTCAGTTTGATGAAGTCCCACTTGTCTATCTTATGTCTGACTGCAGGGGTCCTCAAACTTTTAAAACAGGGGGCCAGTTCACTGTCCCTCAGACTGTTGGAGGGATGAAATATAGTTTAAAAAAAAAACTATGAACAAATTCCTATGCACACTGCACATATCTTAATTTGAAGTGAAAAAACAAAACAGGAACAAATAAAATATTTAAAATGAAGAACAAGTAAAGTTAAATCAACAAACTTACCAGTGTTTCAATGGGAACTATGGGCCTGCTTTTGGCTAATGAGATGGTCAATGTCTGGTTCCATATTTGTCACTGCTAGTCGTCACAAGTGATGCAAGTGTGCATCAGTTAGTCTAGATCTGGTTGGAGATTTCAGATGTTTCATTCCGGAACATGTCTGTTCACAGATATAAGTGCTGCCAGAGATGGTTGCCATTTTGAGTGCATGGTTCCTGAGATCAGGATATGTCTCAGAGGGGAGAGATGCACAGAAATTAGGACAGCTGCTTGACTTGAATGCGTCTTTCAGAGAGTCACAATTCTGCAGTTCAGCCAGTTCCGTTTGGTAAATTGTATTCGTATTTTCAATGTCAATAGAAAACGGGTTACGGAAAAGCTGTATGTCCTGTTCACGGAGATGAAGCTCTTTAAATCTACATTGGAACTCCTTGTGCAACTTTTCCAGTGAATCCACACATGTTTTGTTTGGGAATGCAACCAGTGGTTTTTCCGCTAACAGATTTTGAGTTGTGGGGAGATGGCAGAAGTTTTCCTCCCTCACTCGTTTGATGAGGAGGCCTAATTTTGCTTCGAATGCTTTCACATGCGATTGCATATCACAGACGAGCTTCCCCTTTCCTTGAAGTTGCACACTGAAGCGGTTGAGTAGCTCTGTGACACCTGGCAGAAAGGCAAGGCGCCATTTCCATTCTGCATCATTGAGCTCTGGTACGTCTTTGTTTTTTGAAGGCAGAAAAGCTGCAATCTGTGGAAGTAAGTCATAGAAGTGTTTCAAAACTCTCCCTCGACTCAGCCAACGGACTTCTGTGTGGTACAGAACATCTTCATAGGCAACATTTAGCTCAGATAGAAATTCCTGAGATTGTCTGTGGTTTAGTGCATTAGCTCTAACGAGGTTAACACAAGACACCACAATTTTCATAACAGAGTCCCACTTCAGTGATTTACTACACAGCGCTTGTCGGTGGATGAGGCAGTGTATGGCTATTGGATGAGAATGGTTATGTTTGCCCATCTCTTGGTTAATGCGAGCAATTACTCCTTTCTTAGATGCCACCATGCTAGGAGCACCATCGGTTGTCACACTGGCTAGTTTAGCCCAGTCCAGCTCCAAACCATTCACAGTTTGGCAAACCTTTTCATAGATATCCTCTCCTATAGTTGTTACTTTGATGCTTTGCAGTGCAGCAAGCTCTTCTGTGACTTCGAAATAGTCATTCGTCCCATGAATAAAATTAGAAGTTGTGCAGAATCACGAGCATCATTGCTTTCGTCGAGTGCCAAGGAAAAATAGGAAAGTTTTTTTGCGGAGTTTTGCAAATGCTGATGCAAATTGTCTCCCATTTCTTCAATCCCTCGTGTAATTGTAGGTCCTGAAAGACTCACTGTACTAAATAAATCGGCCTTCTCTGGACACATCTCTTTGGCAACAGAAAGAAGGCATTCTTTAACAATTTCTCCCTCCACAAATGGTCTGCCAGTGCCCACTATTAGCTTGGCAACTTGAAAACTTGCTCGCAGTGATGAAATATTTAGCTGCTTCTGCTTCACAAAAGTATTTTGCTGAGTTGTCAATGTATTTTTCAGTTTTAATATTTTCTTTTCTCACTTCTCCGACCAAACAATCATATTTGTCTTTATGTTGAGTTTGATAGTGTCAACGCAAATTCAGACACTATATTCTGGCATATCAAACACCTTGTACTGCATGAAAAAGTAATCATAAGTCCACTGTTCTTTGAATATTCTACACTCCGAGTCAATTTTTCTCTTTCTTGACATCACTGTTTCCTAGGGATTCCAAATTGCTATTAGTAAAAGACCAATACAAATATATATGCAGCACTACAAAAACAATATACCAGCAATAACTTTGCCCATCCAGAGACATACAGACTGCACTGCCCATCAATGCAGTCTGATCAGTGTCCATCAATGCAACCTTACCAGTCCACATCATTTCAGCCTCACCAGTGCCCATGTCGGTGGAACTCCGCTTTTACCTCAGGTTCACACTGGTACGGTGCGGGAACCGGCACGATTACAGAGCCTGTTCCTCCACCACCTTTCCAGTTCATACTACCCTGTGTGAACTGCACTGCGATCTGTGAACTCGCACAGGAATCTGATTGCATGGGTAAGAAGACCCATGCAATCAGATTCCACTGCAGGAAAAAAGAAGGCCTGTATGCCTTTTTTCTTCCGAATCTAATGCAAGTTCAGCCATACAAGCATATAGCTGAACTCGCACTGCTCAGAGATTGCAACAGTGTGAACTGGGCCTTACACATCCCACAACATACAACATCATACACAACTGAATAGCAATCAGAATACAAATGCACTTACTGTCAATTAAATTGAGTTTCCTACTCCTTGGCTGTCTGCAGAACAGGATTAAGTTCCCATGGGGCCCTAGGCAGATTACCAGTTTGGGGCCCCCATGCAATAACACTGAGCACTGACTGTTTGCATTAACACTGACTGCTGACCATTTGCGATAACACTCACCACTGACAATTTGCATTAATACTGAGCGCTGACCATTTGCATTAACACTGAGCATTACAATTATCATTACAACTGAGCACTGACTATTTACATTACCTCTGAGCGCTGACCATTTGCATTACCTCTGAGCACTGACCATTTGCATTAGCACTGAGCACTGACTATTTGCATTATCACTGTGATGCAACGCCCCCTAGAAACCACCCCCAACCAACTAACCAACTTCAAAAAAAAAAGGCTCTCCTAACTTCAAAAAAAGCTCTCCTAACTTAAAAAAAGGCTCTCCTAACTTAAAAAAAGGCGACCCCTATCTGCAAAAAAAAAAAAAGACCTCCTAACTTCAGAAAAAAAGGCCCCCCTTAACTGCAAAAAAAAGACCCTACTAACTGCAAAATTAAAAAAAAAAAAAAAATAGAACTCCTAACTTCAAAAAAAAAAAAAAATCCTAACTTGTTCTTACCTCGGTCCTCAGCCAGCAGCAGGCTCTGCACAGGCAAGCTCGTGACTTGCCCGATCACACCCTCACACCTGAGACTGAGAGGAGGAGTCGAGAGACAGAGAGAAGGAGGGGAGTCGGAGAGTGCAACGCACATTCCACACATGCGCACTGTGGCCCGGTCGAGTCGGCTGCTAGGCAGGACAGGCAGCGGCGGCCAAAACACCCCATGGGCCGGATAATGTCCTTGGTGGGCCGCATGTGGCCTGTGGGCAGTAGTTTGAGGACCCCTGTCTTACTGTGTGGGTGTTTGGGATTTTGATTGGGGATTGGTTGCCTATTCTAATTTCTGTAAGGGTGTCTCCTGCACTTTCTAAGGTTCTTATAGTTTGAGGTTTTACTTGTAGGTAGTTGATCCATTTAGAGTTGATTTTGGTGTATGGTGATAGGTAGGGGTCTTGTTTCAATCTTTTACATGTGGTCAGTCAGTTTTCCTAGCACCATATACTGGATAGGTTCTCCTCCTCCCAGTGGTGAGTGGTGAAGGCTTTGTCAAAGATGAGCTGGTTGAGAAATTAAGGTTTTGCTTCTGGAATCTCTGTCCTGTTCCATTGGTCTGTATGCCTGTTCTTGTACCAGTACCAAGCTGTTTTGATTATTGTAGCCTTAAAGTTTAAAGTCTGGAAGTGTGATACCTCCTGTTTTGTTTCGTTTGCTAAGGATTGCCTTGACTACTTATGGTCATTTATGCTTTCATATGCATTTCTGTATTGCTGTTTCCAGGTCTGAGAAGAATGATGTTGGTAATTTAATGGGTAATGCGTTAAATCTGTAGATTGCCTAGGGTAGGATGGACATTTTAACAATGTTGATTCTTCTAATCCATGAGCATGGAACATTTTTCTTTTTTTGTGTGTGTCTTTGACTTCTTTGAGCAGTGTTTTGCAATTTTCATTGTAAAGGACTTTCACCTTTCTGGTTAGGAAGATGTGAGATATTCCACTTTGTTTTGTGTGTGTGTGGCTACTCTGAATAGGATCATGCTTTTTATTTGGTTCTCTGCCTGTTTGTTGTTGGTGTGTAAGAATGCACTGTTTTTTACATATTTATTTTCTACCTGGGACTTTGGCAAAGTCCTCTATCAGTGCAAGGAAGTTTCTGACAGATTCTCTTGGGTTTTCAAGGTATAGGATCATATCATCAGCAAAGAGGGTTAACTTAACTTTTTCTTTTCCTATTTGGATACCCCTAATTTCCTTTTCTTTTCTGTTTGCTCTAGCTAGGATTTCCAACACTATGTTGAACAGGAGGGGTGAGAGTAGGCAGCCTGTCTTGTTCTGGTTTTCAGGGGAAATGTTTCCAATTTCTGTCTAACTTTATGTTGGTTGTGGGTTTATCGTAGATGGCTCCCACTACTTTGAGGTATGTTCCATCTCTGCCTAGGTGTTCAAGGGTTTTGACCAAGAAGCGATGCTAAAATTTATCAAAAGTTTTTTCTGCATCTAATAATATAATCATGCGGTTCTTGTTTTTACATCTGTTGATGTATTTAGTTACATTTATAGTCTTGTGGATGTTGAAGCAGCCCTGCATCTTAGGGATGAAGCCTACTTGGTCATGGTGGATGACTTTTGAGATGTGTTGTTGGATCCGATTTGCTAGAATCTTGTTGAGAATTTTTGCATCTATGTTCATCAGGGATATTGGTCTGTAGTTCTCTTTTTTTGTTGGATCTTCCGCAGTTTGGGATCAGTGTGACATCAGCTTCATAAAATGGTTTGGAAAGAGCTCTGTCTTTCTCAATTGCCTGGAATCCCTTCAGTGGGATCACTATCAGCTCCTCCTTGTATGTTTTGTAGAATTCCGCTGGAAAGCCACCTGGTTCAGGGCTTTTGGTAGGTGGTTTTCTTTTGATGGAGTCAATTTCCGGGGTGGTTATTTTTCTATTTAGGGTCCGAATTCCTGCTTGTTTAACCCTTGGGAGGTCGTGTGATGCTAGAAAACCCTCCATTTCACTTACGTTTTCGAGTTTGTTTCCACATAGGTTGCACAGTAATCTCTGATCATTTTTTCGTATTTCTTTAGGGTCAGTTGTGACTTTTACATTTCTGATTGTGTTTATTTGGACTTTTTCTCACTCTCCCTAGGGGTCTGTCAGTTTTGTTTATCCTTTTTTTTTTTTGAGTTGGAGTTTCACTCTGTTGCCCAGACTGGAGTGCAGTGGCTGCTCCCGGCCACTGCAGCCTCAACCTGCTGGGCTCTGGTGATCCTTCCGCCTCAGCCTTCCAAGTAGCTGGAGCTACAGGTGCACGCTACCACGCCCGGCTACTTTTTTTGATTTATTGTAGAGATGAGGTCTCGCCAAGTTGCTCAGGCGGGTCTTGAACACGCAGGCTCAGGCAATTCACTCACCTCGGCCTCCCAAATCGCGGGATTACAGGCTGAGCCACCAAGCCCGGCCTGTTTATCCTTTCAAAGAACCAGCTTTTTGTTTTATTTATTTTTTTCTGTGATATTTTTGTCTTCTATGTCTCGTATTTGAGTTTTTATACTGGTGATCTGGATTCTTCTGCTAAAATTAGAGTTTCGGTGGTCTTGCCTTTTCAGTTCCCTTAAGTGATTTGTTAGGCTGTTAACTTGTGATCTTTCTATTTTCTTGATGTGTGTTCATAGAGCTATAAACTCCCCTTTTAGTATTGCCTTCATGGCATCCTAGAGATTTTGGTAAAATGTGTTTATTTTCACTTGTTTCCAGGAATCTTTTAATTTCTGCTTTAATTTCTGTGTTGACCAAGGAGTTGTTCGGCATCATACTGTTTAGTATCTTTGTGGGTCTTTGTGGGTGTAGTTCCAAAGATTTTCATTGGTTTCCTCTTAAGTTTTCACCTGAGTTCTGATTATCACATGTGTGTGAAGAAAATATCCTAGACCAGGTGAAAATTGCCTTGAAAGGAGCAGAGAGAATAATCTTTGGAGATCATACGGGGATGAGAATAGTTCCTATTCCTACCAGCCTGAGGGAAACCTGACAATTCATGGGGCATCGGGTAAGGTAATCATAAAAATATTGCCCAGTAGTGGAGAAAATTAGCAAAAGTTGCTCTGGTCTTGCTTAGCAAAACTTAAACACAATCCTCAAAACATCAAACTGTTTCAAAGTAACTTCAGCAATTTAAATTAAGATGAGAATAAAAAATATCTAGTACCCAATGAGGTAAAATTGGCAATATCTGACATCCAATAGAAAATTACCAAGAGCCAGGCTCAGTGGCTCAGCCTGTAATCCCATGCATTTGGGAGGCTGAGATGAGTGGATTGCCTGAGCCCGCGGGTTCGAGACCCACCTGGGCAGCGAGACCTCATCTCTACAATAAATAAAAAATTAGCCGGGTGTGGTAGCACACGCCTGTAGTTCCAGCTACTTGGAAAGCTGAGGCGGAAGGATCGCTGGAGCCCAGTAGGTCGAGGCTGCGGTGGCCGGGAGCAGCCACTGCACCACAGTCTGGGCGACAGAGTGAGACTCCAACTCAAAAAAAAAAAAAAGAAAAAAAAAGAAAATTACCGGGTATATAAAAAATCAGGAAATAATGACTCATAATGAGAAGAATAAATCAATGGAAACAGCCCCAAAAATATGCATGATAGAGTTAGTAGATAAGGGTATGAAGACAACAATTATATCATGTAATAAAGAAGGTAGAGGAAAGATGGTGCATGAAAACAGAGATGAAGACGATATAAAAAATAAAATATAACTTCTCAAGAAGACAACTACAGTGACTAAGATAACAAACACACTGGTTAAGACTAATAGCAGAGATTAAATATTACTTAGGGAAAGATAAGTAAACTTGAGGATATAGTTGAAGAAAAATGTCATGGGGGAAAAAAGAAAAAAAAAAAAAAAAAGAGCTGAGCATCAGTGAACTGTGAGTTAAGTTCAGGTAACCTAATAATCTAATATATATTTAAAGTCCCTAAAGGAGAGGCGAAAAGGGAAAGGGACAGAAATATTTGAAGAAATACATGTCTAAATTTGATAAGATCTATAAACCCACAGATCTAAGAAACTCAATGGACTCTAACCACAAGAAACGTAAAGAAAATGGCACTAGGTATATTACAGTCAGACAGATTAAGACTCATGATAAATAGAGTATCTTAAAAGCAGCCATAGATTTTATAAAGCATTGCATATGGAGAAAAAAGATAATGATAAAAATAAACTTCTTACCAGAAAGAATTAAATTTAGACAACAAAGAGAAAACATCTTTGAAGTAATGAAAAAAGGGAAACTTAGAATTCTATACCCAGCAAACTTATTTTTCAAAAATGAATGATATAAAAATGTTTTCAGACATAGAAAATGTGAAATAATTCATCAACAGTAGATCCATACTACAGAATGTGTTAAATGAAGTCCTTCCAGGAGGAAAAGAAAATATGCCAAGGAATAACCTTGCATCTATACAAATATTCGAAGATCACTGAAATGGCAAAAATGAAAGTAAGTATAAGACTACTTTTGTTACTTTAAACATCTCCATAAAAGATAATTGACAACCTCAAGCAAAAATAATAATGTATTATGAAGCTTATAATACATGTAGGTAAAATGTCTGACAATGATGTTCAGGTGCGGACAGGGTGAGGGTGGATGGGTGGGTAGGTGAGGGGAGGGAGGGCACAGCACCGGTAACCCAGGCAAGCTGGAGGTGCCCTGCTGGCAGCCCAGAGATCCAAGTAGAGGCAAAGAGTTGCAACACACAAAAGGGTTAAGAAAGAAAGTTTATTTAAAAGTAAATTAGAGAGAGAAAGAGAAGGGAAAGAGAAGATTCACCTCCCCAAGGTGGGGTAAGGGACCAAAGCCAGGAACCGTGGTGACAGCCATAGCTCAAAGGGCACATAGCCACACCAGAGTCTAACAAGGCAATGGCCGCTGGTTGCTTGTTGTTGAGTCCTTTTTTTGGGGGGGGGGTTTGGAGTCTCACTCTGTCACCCAGACTGGAGTGCAGTGGCATGCTCCTGGCCACTGCAGCCACCACCTGCTGTTTCGGTGATCCTTCTGCCTCAGCCTTTCAAGTAGCCGGAACTACAGGCACACACTACCACATCCAGCTAATTAACTCCTCTTAACCATTTCCCTAGATAGGGGAAGATCATTAAGGTGATTGGGTGGTGGTCTGCTCCATGTCATCACAAAGGGGTAGACAAGTGCAGGTACGGATGATGTCAGGTGATGGACAGCAGACAGATGAGTGGGCTAGTCACATGATTACTGCCATGGTGGGGTTTATTCTTGTCAGGTAGGTCACAAAGGGCTGATTAGGTTAACCCTGGGGGGCAGGTTTCCTGCAAGAGACTTGTTAGACATTTGCAATTCACAAACTCAGACATTTGTAATTTACAAACTCCTTAACAAAAGGTGGTATTTTTACTTTTATGACTTTGGACAACCAGAGGGTGATCTTTGATTTTTGGCCTTGACAAGGAACCTAAAAGTTTACTAGAGATTATTATGCTAAACCATGAATTGAAAGGATGGGCTGTTGTGGTCTTGCATCTGATGGAGATTTGCCAAGGGGGATGGGATAGGGTGCTGCTTGTTGTGCAGTATTATGCCTGAATGCTTTCTAATGGTTATACTGAGGCAAAATGACTAAACTAAGAATAAGCTAAGTTTCTTCTAGGTTTCTATAGGTACCTTTCAAATGAAAGTACAAATGTTGAGAAGAACAAAATGGAATTACACTGTGGTAAGATTATTATGCTATGCATGGAGTGGTATAGTATCACTTGAAGATAGATTATAGTTAGTGAAGATGTTTATTAAAAACCTAAAAGTAGCCACTTAAAAATACAATTGTTCCTAATGAACACAAAGATAGACACAATGGAGTCATAAATTCCAAAAGAAGGAAAAATTAAAAAAAAAAGTAAAATAGAACAGGTGAAATAAACAGAAAACAAATAGCAAAATGATAAATAACAAAATGGTAGATTTAAACTCAGCTATGATGATTTTTAAAATATACACATAAATTATTTGATACTTTTTAAAATCAAGAGGTAGAGTTTTATTTCTCTCCCTTTGACTTTGGGCTGGACTTAATAAGTTACTTTTGACCAATAACATATAGCAAAGATAATGGTATGCCACTTCTGAGATAAAATTATAAAAGACTATGAGTGGTTATGGCTAGAGTTCTCTGTGTCTCTCTCTAGTCACTTACTTTGGGGGACATCAACTTCCAATTTGTTCACTGCCTTATAAACAGGCCTATGTGGTAAGGAATTAAGAGAGGCCTCCAGTTAGCAGCCATCAAGAAACTAAGGCCCTAAGTACAAAAGCAGAGTAATAAATGACTCAAATAAACCAAGTGAGTGAGTAAGCTTGAAAGAAAGCCCCAGGTGATTCTTGACTGTAGTCCTGGCTGACAGGACTGACTATAGCCTCATAAAAGATCCTGAGCCAGGACTACCCAGTTAAGCTTCTATTCAATTCTTGGCCCAGGGAAACTGAGGTAATAAATATTTGTCATTTTAAAATGCAAATTTTTAATAGGGTAATTTGTTTTGTAGCAGTGGATAACTAATAAGCTACACATTCCAACGGTCCATAATAAATATTAATGGTTTAAACATTTCAAACAAAAGGCAGAGGTTTTCAAATAGGATTAAAAAAGCAAAACATGAGTATATGCTACTTAAAATAATTCCACTTAAATATAAAGACATACATAGGTTAAAATTAACATTATGCTAACACTAATCAACGGTTAGAGAGTCTGCCGATATCAGAAAAAGTAGATTCCATAACCAAGAATAGATATTTTATTTATGTCTCATTGTCATTCTATTAGTTTATGCTTTGCTGGAGTCCAGCTCCAGGAGAGAGTCAGGGCTTGAAATGGGAGAATCGGGAAGCGGTGAAAAAGAAAAGACGAAAACGACAGGAATCCTCTTCCTGGGGAGAGCTCAAGACTTTGCTGTTTTTTATTTATTTTTCACAAGCTTATATAGGTTTTCCACTCAGCCCTGGACCCACAAATGTATCTTATGTTGCTAACCAAACGCCCACGTACATCCTTTTTGCACTCACAACAAGGTTGACCTTTAACAATTTTAACCACAGATGGTGTTTTTCTTAAGTCAAATATTTATGAACGTCCTAGTTTTCTTCCTAACTTTCTCATAACTATTTACTATTATAGGCCTATAATATCCTTACCCTCTAAAGCTAAACCTTAACCCTAAGTCATTTTTAACTTACTTACTACTATATATTTATTTCTATCCTTATGTCTCTATATTTTCTTAACTATCACTTATACTATTATATATCTCTTATCTTACTAGTTTACCTTATCTTATTATCTTATTATTAATATTCTAAATTCTATCTTCATTAAACTACTTATTTAATCCTAAAATATCTTAACCTATTTTTTATCTCAAATGGTTGTTTTCCACCAGCTCTCAGCTGGGGTCTGTTGTTTATGAGGAAGTGGCCGACTCATTTTTCTCGGCCTCCTGCTGTTACTGAAAAACATCCTTATACACCCTAAAGGGCACCCTTTTTGCTGCAATCTCACCTCCATTATGCCTATGTATAACTTTTGCTGTCAAATGCCATCATTCATTTGCGCATCTATTATCTCAATTAAAAAGGGAACATTCTCAAACCTATGCACGCAATCCTTCAAAGTTAGGGAAGGTTCGTCAACAGGATCCATGGGGTTTTGCCTCCTTCATGGCTGCATTTTACTGGGGCCTTGCTCCCAGCCGGCGTTTTTCCTGTTTTCAGGTCCCTTTTACCTTACTTTTACTAGTGATTGCGGCTCCCGACAATGCTTCATGTATTTTGAAGTTCTGTCTTTAGGCAAGTCAACATTTACGATTGCAATGTTCTACTTTATACAGTATAATTTCTACTAACAAATTGTCTCTTTTATGTACATATTTCATATACAAATGTGTGTGCCATCATCAATGAAATTTCTCTCATCTTATTTCTGTTTCCGTCTTCCATGAGGACTAGTCTCACTGCTCTCCTATTTGACATATAGAGAAGGAAATGTAGACCCTTCGTCATGTTGTATGTCTTCTTCTAGAGATATATTAGGTCACTTCATTTTCAGACACTTGAAATTAAGAGTATAATTTATGAGGACAATGTTACTGCTTATTGATTTTTATTTAATATTTAAATATTAATTAAATAACCTGTTTCTATCACCATATATGTCATTTGAGAGATATGGATTCAATTTTAACTGATAGTATTCCAACGGACTGAGCCCCTAGTCACTTGGACACAACGAATCACTTCCTGTGCTTTTATTGTCAAGCAAGTTCAGGAATTAAATCTGAATGACAGAACAAGAACCTACTTCCTACACTCCCTCTCCCCTTCAAGTTTTCTTCTCCTGCTCTGTGCCCCTCTGTATGATGTGATGTGGCATGGAATGATGATTAATCTTCTGACTCCAGAGTGACTAAACCATGCAGGAGCACCAAGCCGCAGGACCCAAGGGACCACCATTCAAACCTGACATGTGACCACCTACAGGATGATGCAATGGGCAAAGTAGTCGAGGAAGACGGAGCCCTGGAAGTTGTGCAATGGAAAGGACCTGCTATCTATGTTTATGGAAGGGACTTTCTATGGAGGAAAAGCTACAAAGCAAAGATCGGACCAATCTGATGGTGTGTGTGATGCGGTGAAAGTGGGGCCTGGTGAATCACCAGCACCTGATGGTCAAAAGAAATCCACGTGCTAAGGTCTATTATAATCTAACACTATTAAATTATATATTTATAATACTCAGTAAAATTAATCATTGAGTAGTGTGTGAAGAGAAAACAAAAAGTGCCCTTTTGTTAAGAAAACATTTTAAAAATTAAAAAAAATTTTTATTATAAAGATGTGGGGTACATTTCAGGGTTAGGTATGTAAACACTGATCATGCAGGTACCCTTGTTGATGAGGTATGTCCCTCCCTCCCCAGCAGTTTCCCTCAACTGCCAATCCCACCCCCCTCCCCTGGCAGCTTCCCACTACTGCCAATTGCTTTCTTACAGCATTATAATTGTTCAAGTTCCGTTTATGAATGAGAACATATGGAACTCAGTTCTTTGTTTCTGTGATAAATCACTGAGTATGATCGACTCCAAATCCATCCAAGTTGCTGCCAAGTCCATATATTTGTCCTTTCTGGCTGCATAATATTTCATTGTGTATATGTACCACATTTTTAAAATCCAGTCCAGCTTTGATGAGCAACATGGTTGGTTCCATGTTTTTACAATTGTGAATAGAGCTGCAACAAACATACATGTGCAGGTATCTTTTTTTGTAGAATGATTTGAATTCCTCCTGGTATATTCTCAATGGGGGAATTGCTGGGTCATATGGAAGGTCAACTTCTAGTTCTTTCAGAAATCGCCACACTGTCTTCCAAAGAGGTTGCACTAGTTTGCATTCCCACCAGCAGTGCAGAAGCATTCCTTTTTCTCCACATCCTCGCCAGTATCAGTTGTTGCTTGTTTTATTAATGATTGTCATTCTCACAGGGATTAGGTGGAATCTCAATGTGGTTTTGATTTGCATTTCTCTGATATGAGTGAGGCTGAGCACTTTTTCATGTGTCTGTTGGCTGCTTATATATATTCTTTTGAGAAGTGTCTATTCATGTCTTTTGCCCACTTTTTAAAGAGGTTGTTTTTTTTTTCCTTTTGGTGCGGTTGAGTTCCTTTTGGTGCGGTTGAGTTCCTTTTAGATCCTAGATGTTAGACCTTTGTCAGATAAACAGTTGACAAATATTTTCTCCCATTCTGAGGGGTGTCTCCCTGCTTTCTTGATGGTTTCTTTTGCTTTGCAGAAGCTCGTCAATTTGATGAGGTCCCACTTGTCTATCTTATTTCTTGAGGTACTGGCCTTTAGGGTTCTGAATAGGAATTGGTTCCCAGTTCCCATTTCCATAAGGGTGTCTCTCACGGAGTAAACAGACCCTTACCTGCACAGACAATGCTGGCTTCCTCCAGGTGCCCAGAGCCATGCACAGCCTGGCCCCCAGGCACACACTACCCCAGGTGGCTCTCATTGCCCACACACTGCATGTGGTCCAGCAGGCTCTTCCCAGAGCCTGCTCCCGAGTGGGTCCCTGTGGGAGCTGCCACACATCATGCATGGTGGCCTCAGCCAGGTCCCAGAGGTCTTCACACACTGTCCCCCATGGCCCCTGGACTGGGACCCTCACACGGCCTGAGCACTTCCCTGTGCCATTCAGTTGTCTCTCCTCCACCCAGGTTCGTGAGGGTTTATAAAGAGAAGGTGCATGGGGGACTGTCCTTCTGTGTGTCAGAAGTTTGCCTTAGTCTTGTTATATTGTTGTACTGCTTGTGTCGTGATACTAGTATCTTTCACATGATGATTCTTAGGAGCAATAACAGTAATAACCACGGATCCTGCAGCTCAAATTTTGCGAGGGCTTATTAATTGCAAGTGCCATCCTAAGTGCTTTGCAGTCTTGATCTCATTTGACCAGTACAACTCTCTTCTTGGTTCCATGGTTATCTGTTTAGCGGATGAGGACAGTGAAAATCAGAGAGGCCGAATTAACTTTCTTAGCTTCAAAATGGCAATCTGAAATGGGTACCTGGGTTGGCTGATTAGTGTTTATACTGCTGTCTAGAGCCAGTGAATGTTGTATTTTCCTCCCTGTGGCTACCTTTCTCTTTCTCTCTCTCAGGCTGAGCTCTGTGCCTCTTGTTGTGGGGAAGTCTTATGCACAGGAGAGAGCTAATGTAGCCTGTAGAGTGTCCTGGCTTTGGTTTGCGCAGGTCTGAGACAAAAGGAGAGAACAGGGTTTGAGGGAGAGAAAGGGTCTGTCGTCTGGGTGGGGCAGATAGTAAGATGTCGAGGTCTAGCAACATCTGGGCTGAAGCTTCTGAAGTGTCTCAGGGAGGCCACCAGACCCCAGTGAGCAGCTGCACCAGACTTCAGACAGGAAAACCCAGACTCCCTGAGTTCTCAAACGTATAGGTGTTCCTTCTTTCCACACATGGCAAAAGGACTCCAGAGGACCCTTGGACTGAGGGGTTCTTCCAGCCATGCCCTGGTGGAATGTTGACTGGGTCTTCCTGTGGAAGTCGCCTCAGTATGAAGGGATATCCTGTGACAGGCTGGAGGTTACAGATCGCTCTTCCTAGCACTAAAGACAGCTCCTTTCTTTGCTGCCAATACAGCCATGCTTATAACTACAGAATAGGCACTTAACAGTACTATGTGAAAGGCTCTCTAAGGTAGAGTCTATACCTTAGGGGTTTATACTCAGTGACAGAATGAAGAAAAAGAGAAATGAGGATAGTCTCACAGATTGCTTTTATGTCTACTGAAAGTAATGGAAACCTCCTAAAAATCCACAATCCTGATGGTTGCTTTATGCAATCACTGATTGCCTTGGTCATTATATTTATATTGACATTCTGTGTGTTTTCTGGAAACACTGGTGAGGGTTCTCTGTTAAGCCAACAGAAGGGTAAAAACCAGAACCCAACACTCCACTGTATTTCTCAAACAAAAATTTGAGAGTCTTTGTTCCACTCTATTAATAGTGCTGTAGCTTACAAAATAGGAGTAGTGGCTCAGCCTGTAATCCCGCGCCTTTGGGAGGCTGAGGTGAATGGATTGCCTGAGCCCATGAGTTTGAGACCCGCCTGGGCAACTTGGCGAGACCTCATCTCTACAATAAATCAAAAAATCAGCCGGGCGTGGTAGCGCATGCCTGTAATTCCAGCTACTTGGAAGGCTGAGGTGGAAGGATCGCCGGAGCCCAGCAGGTCGAGGCTGCAGTGGCTGGGGATAGCCACTGCACTCCAGTCTGGGTGACAGAGTAAGACTCCAACTCAAAAATAAATAAATAAATAAAAAAGACAAAAAACAAAATAGGAGTAGTAACACAATACAATACAACATAATACAATGTAGAAATATTTTCTGAATCTAACATACAGGTTGTTTTCAGATCAAATTAGGTGTATGGGAGTAAAATTATGTGGAAATGTGAGTCATTATCATAATCATAAGTGTATTGTGCTCAGAAAAGAGAGAAAGAAGATTGCCAGGGATAGTCTAGGTCAAGTCCCCCTTTAAAGGTCCTAGTTGTTCTGGGCTGGCAGCATATGTTTCGTGAACAACCTGCCCATACTCACATCATTCAATGTGACTGTTACTATTCTCAGTACAACCCTGCTAGGAACTGTGCTTCCCAAAAGATAAGCTTCACCTCTTAACAAAGTTCTTGTGAAAAACCTTTGTCCAAAAATGGAGCTGGCTTGCTATGCAGCACTGTGGATAACAGGGCAGACTGGCATCTCCAAGGAAGACAAAAAGTTAGGACAGCTCTCCCTAGTCAGTCAGGTCTGCCCAAAGGGAGGTTATAAAATAACTTAGAATCTCCCCCACTCCTCAATTTACAACAGATTCTTGGTGGGCAAAAGCATCGTGTTCTTTCTCCCCAAATGTCCCTATGGTACGTGCTCTGTCTGGTGGGTCTGGTGTGTTCATTATTTGCAGAAACACAAGAGCAGCTGGATGTATTCATTAGATATGGCAAGCACGGTGCCTGGGACCCATGTGACGACTAAGGGCCCCAAACATGTCTTCATTTCTTTTAAAATCAGAAGAAGTGACCCTAGTGTAGCCTGAGTTATATTTGTCTTTATACCAACCCAACCATACAATCTATTTTTTATGTGCGTATATTTTATGGAGGAAGAAGTTCCTGAAGGCAAGAGTGTGCAGGGGCCCAGGATGTCAAAAAGTGGCCTCAACAGGCCTGAAGCAGATGAGAGACCTCTGACTGCTACATGGTGTTTTTTGAGGTGGTATCAGGATGACTACATGGCTAGGTTAGCACGTTCAGCTTCCCCTATAGTTTTTATTAGAAAACATACACATACATAAACCCGTACATGAACACACATGCGCACACACACACACGCACGCATGCACACAATTAGGCCTAGAAAGATTGAGTTGCTACCAATGTGAGTTTTATTGTAGAACCAGCCTTAAAGTGCTGGAATGGTACAAAGAGCTTTCTGTTTTTGTAAAGCAGGTGTACTAGCAGCTCCACCCAGATGAAGAAGGAAGAAACTGGGATTTGGGCTCATACCTGACACAGAGCCCCAGGTAAATTAAGAGGATAATTTTTGCCTAATTGTTACAGTGGAATTTGTAAATTTAAAAGTTATGTTCATTAGAAATTTTATGTTAAAAGCCCTAGAGTAGGTGACAACCCACAGCCGACTCCATAACTCCTGGCATGGTTTTGATGTATCTGGACCTCAGCAATTAGGCTTGCAAGAACTTTCTCTTCCCATTAACTTGAGGGTAGCCCTGGAGAATACTGTACTACCACCTAAAAGGCAGCTGGCTAAGCAGAGTCACATGACTTTGTGGTCAAATCTTGGTCAAATGTGTTGCTAGGAAAATTATCTTTTCTGTTCCTAACTTTATGAAATGATGAGGTATGGGAAAGATAGCAACTGTAGGTTGTTGTGAGCATATGTCAACGAAAGCATCTGCTTCTCTGCTGATCACGTATTAGCTGTTTCATAAATGTTAGCTTCTTCTCCCATTTTCCCAAAGTCTTACCTGCCAGGGACATGGGTGTGGTTTGCAAGGTCACCGGCTCTATTGTGGCTGTGGTTGTTGTTAATCTATCACCTGTCACAGGGACAAACCAAGGCACCCCTAATAGTTAGAACATCCCCTAAGCTCAACTTTAGAAAGATGAAGGTTAAAAACAGACGCAGTCTGCAGGTCACAGTCAAATATGCAGTGTCTGTTCCGACTCAGTTCCTCCAGAAGCGAGGAACCCTTGCAGGGAGAGGGTCAGCATTCAGCATACTTCAGGTCTGGGAAGGCACTGCTAACCCAGTGCTTGGCACAAGGCTCTTTCCCCACGGGACAAAGGCCCACTGGAGGAGGAGCTGTGGTGGGCACACATGATGATGGGACTTGACCTGCAAGTGCAAAACCAAGAGAAGCCTTATTCACTTCTAGGTACCTCCTCCCTGCACATGGGGGAGCACACTTCTGACGGCCAAGCCCAAAGGGAATAGCTGGGCCCAAATCTGTCCCGTGTTGGTGGTGCCTTCTATCTCTTCCCTGCCACTCTTCAACGCTAGATATCAGACTTCATGGTGAGATAAAAAGTGCTGGTACTTTGAGGATATATGGTGGTTAGTACAAAGTAGCCCTCTAAGTACCCACAAAACTATTTGTGGATTGTTTCCTCTTTCTTTTAGAAACAATCCAGATGTGTTTGACCACAGGGACATGGAAGTCAATGAAACGGCTGAACATGTTGGTTTCCATCTAGATATTTGGTAGCTGTATCTGGATTCTAAGTAGCCTAAGTCACACAAGACTTCTATGGGGTACTGAGGCAGTCCCATTGTCATCTTATTAATTCCTAAAACAGTGATCAGATATTGTATTGTTTCCTTTCAAAAAGGATTTCAAACAATTAGCACAAAATATTAGGATTTGATAAACCTCAGCAGTGGGTACCTGGGGTTCATTATTTTATCCTCAACATGTGTCAGAGCATTTCATACATTTTATGAAATTCTTTATATAGGTATGCAAATCAAAACAATTGAAAAGCCTCTTCATTACTGTGATCAAGTTAAATAATTTGGGACTAGACTAACAAAAAGTGGTTAAACTATCAAACCTATCGTTTAAAGAGAGTGGGAGTAGGAAAACAAACAATCACATAATTGATTTCTTTTTTCAGTTGGCCACATGGTATAATGTAGACTCAGTCTTCATGTGTTAGAAATGTGCAGTTTTCTTCCTGACAGTGAAGCAGCTGGTGGCTGGCTCCTGACAGAGTGAAGGGGGTGTTGCTATGAGTGTGTGGTCCCCACCTGGGAATTTCAATAATAACCGTCTTTCTGTTGTCCATGCCATCAGATATTGGAGGAAACAGGCTTCGCTGTATTCCTGCCAAAAACCTACAGAAGAAGGAACAAGTTGTTTTTCCATTTCCGGCATATCCTCTTTCAATCACTTATTTGACTGTTTCTGCAATCTTAGGATTCTCAAAGTTAAGAGGATGATACATAATGATGACACAAATGTCTGCCATTTTCTAATTTGCAGGCAGGTTTGAAGACATGTTTTGATCACCATAAGTATCACTCAGGAGATATTAATTCAACCCTTGCTGTTTTTATTTCAATGAACTGAGCTTCTGCACCTTTTGGACAACTAAACATTTCCAATGGTCAAGACCAGCCTGGGCAACATAGTGAGATTCTGTCTCTACAAAACAACAAAAAAGTCATCATTGGTAACCATATACTATAAAATATAAAAATAAAAAAAAAATGAGAATTTAAGAATTCAATCCAAATTCCAGGCCTATCACTGGGTGACAGGCTCAACAGAAGCTCAAACCTCACCATCATGCAAGATACCTAGGCAACAAACCTACACATGTCCCCGTAACTCTAAAGAATGAGAAAATAACTTAGTCCAAAGCTTAATAGTCATTTTATTTGAAGGAGTTCCTGTCTTCTTTGTTTCCATCATCCTCGTGACCTTGAGGAGTTTGTATTCAGGACATTTCTTACCACAAAGGAAATGGATCTGACAGGACTGTCCTGATTTCACGCTAGGGCCAGCTGCAAGAGGTCAGGTCGCTGGATGACCTTGGCCAGCCCAGCTCTACACCCCTTCTGCTGCTGTTCTCAGAATACTACAGAATGTACCGAGGATGTGCTATTCGGAGATAAGGAGGAGCTTTCTGGAACAGCCTGGATTTCTCCTCATCCCTCCTAGAACAGGATGTTCTACATTGGGAGCCACCAAACCCCGAGTGTAATGATTCTTTTGGGGTCCCTCAGCTGCATTGTGAAGTGGAGCATGTACTTTTGAGACTCCCTCTGCACTGCGTGGAAACATACAACATCCCAATACTGAACCAGGAAGAAATAGATACCATGAATAGACCAATAATGAGCAATGAAAATGAATCAGTAATTAAAAAAAAAAAAATCTTCCAGCAACAACAAAAAAATCTCCAGGCCAGATGGATTCACAGTCAAATTTTTACCAGATATACAAAGAAGAGCTGGTACCAATCCTACTGAAAGTATTCAAAAAAATTGAGGAAGGGAGATTCTCTCTAACTCATTCTATGAAAACAGTATCACACTGATGCCAAAACCAGGCAAGGGTACAGCAAAAAGAGAAAACTACAGGTCTATTTCCCTGATGAATACAGATGAAAAAATCCCTAAGAAAATACTAGCAAACCAAATTAAAGAGCATATTAAAAAAGTTATCTATCACAACCAAGGGGGTTTTATTTCAGGGGTGCAAGGATGGTATAATATCTGCAAATCAATAAATATGATTCACCACGTAAACAGAAGCAAAACCAAAAACATATGACCATCTCAATAAATGCAGAAAAGGTATTCAATAAAATTCAACATCTCTTCATGATAAAAGCCCTCAACAAACTGGGCATTGAAGGAACGTATCTCAAAACAATAAAAGCTGTAAATGGAAAACCTACAGCCAATATCATACTAAACTGGGGAAAGTCAAAAACATTCTCAAAACCATTGAGAGAGCGGGAGATAGTACACAGAATGTGAAGAAAATATCTGCAAACTGTATATCTGACAAAGTCTTAACATCCAGGATCTACAAGGACCTCAAACGTGTTAAAAGGAGAAAAAACAAACAGCCCCATTACAAAGTGGGCAAAAGACATGAATAGACACTTCTCAAAAGAAGATATATGGGCAGCCAACAGACACATGAAAAGGTGCTCAGCCTCACTAATTATCAGAGAAATGCAAATTGAAACCACATCGAGATATCACCTAGCCCCCCCCACCCCCAAGAATGGCCAAAACAAACAACAACAGATGCTGATGAGGATGAGGAAAAAAAGGAATGCTTCTACACTGCTGGTGGGAATGCAGATTAGTGCAACCTCTTTGGAAAACAATGTGGTGATTTCTACAAGAACTAGAAACTGACCTTCCATAAGACCCAGCAATCCCCCCACTGAGAATACACCTGGAAGAACTCAATTCATTCAACAAAAAAGATACCTGCACACGTGCGTTTATTGCAGCACTATTCACAACAGTGAAAACATGCTGCCCATAGAAACTTGAAACTTGACTGGATAAATAAAATGAGGTACATACACACAATGGAATATTATGCAGCCATAAAGGAGAACAAACATATAGACTTCGCAGCAACTTGGATGGATTTAGAGTCTATCATACTCAGCAATCTATCACAGAAAGAAAGAACTGAGTACCAAGTGTTCTCACTCATAAGCAGACCCTGAACATTTACCATAATACCATAAGAAAGGGATTGGCAGTAGCAGGATACTGCTGGGTGGAGGTGGGAGAGCACATCAATAAGGGTACCTGATCTCAAACCAGGCAAAGTGGGGACCAAAGCGAGGCCCCAACTTTACCTGTATGATGCCACTTGTATGCCTAATCCTGAATTGTACCCCACAACTTTAAAGTGAAATTAAAAAAATAAAATAAAAAAGAAAACATTCTCCCTAAGAACAGGAACAAGACAGGGATGTCCACTCTTACCATTTGCATTCAACACTGTATGGAAGTGCTAGCAAGAGCAATCCAGCAAGAGAAAGAAGTAAAAGTCAACCAAATTGACAAAGAGTAAGTCAAACTATCTCTGTGTATGAATGACATGATTGTATACCTAGAAAACCCTAAGGGCTCCTCCAAAAGCTTCTTGACCTGATAAATGGCTCCAGTAAAGTCTCAGCATACAAACTCAATGTGCAAAATCTGCAGCATTCCTATACACCAACAACGCTCAGGCTAAGAACCAAATCAATAACTCAATCTAATTCACACTATCCACAAAAAAATAAAATACTTAGGAATACAAACCTAATTAAGGAGGTTGAAATAGCTCTATAAACAGAACTACAAAACACTGATAAAAGAAATTGTAAGCCGGGCTCGGTGGCTCAGCCTGTAATCCCGTACCTTTGGGAGGCTGAGGTGAGTGGATTGCCTGAGCCCATGGGTTCGAGACCCGCC
>NW_007247240.1:326083-371361 GCF_000164805.1 Carlito syrichta | reverse complement strand
AAAAAAAAAAAAAAAAAAAAATTGTAGATGACACAAACAAATTGAAGAACATCCCATGTTCATGGGTTGTAGGAATCAATATTGTTAAAATGACCATATTGTTAAAAGCAATCTACAGATTCAATGCAATCCCAATCAAAATACCAATGTTATTCTTCATAGAACTAGAAAAAAATCTTAAACTTATATAAAACCAAAAAAACAACAACAACAAAAAAAACTACTTGGAAGGCTGAGGCGGGAGGATCACCGGAGCCCAGTAGGTGGAGGCTGCGGTGGCTGTGAGTATGCCACTGCACTCCAGTCTGAGTGACAGAGTGAGACTACAACTCAAAAAAAAAAAAAAAAAAAAAAAGAACCCAAATACCAAAGCAATTCTAAACAACAACAACAAACATTTGCGGAGGCATCACACTGCCTGACTTCACATTATACTGTATGGCTATGGTAACTAAAACAGTATGGTACTGGTACAAAAATAGACAGAACTACGAACAGAATGGAGAACCCAGAAATAAGACTACAAGCAACTGATCTTTGACAAAGCCAATAAAAATAAACAATGGGAGAAGGACACACTATTCAATAAATGGTGCTGGGAAAATTGGATAGCCATATGCAAAGGAATGAAGCTGGACCCCTATCTCTCACTATATATAAAAATTAACTAAAGACAAAGACTTAAATGTAATACCTGAAGCTATAAATATCCTAGAAGAAAACCTAGGAAACACTCTTCTAGACATTGGCCTAGGCAAAGAATTTATGATGAAGACCCCCCGAAGCAATTGCAACAAAAGCCTAAACAGACAAATGGAACTTGATTAAATTAAAAAGCTTCTGCACAGCAAAATAAATAATCAACAGAGTGAACAGAAAACCTACTGAATGGGAGAAAATAGTTGCAAATTATGCCTCAGACAAAGTCCTAATATTCAGAAGCTACAAGGAACTCAAACAACTCAACATGAAAAAACAAATAACCCCATCCAAAAGCGGACAAAGGACATGAATAGATACTTCTCAAAAGAAGACACACAAGCTGCCAACAACACATTAAAAAATGCTCAACCTCACTAACTGTCAGAGAAGTCTAATTAAAACCACAAAGAGACCATCTCACATCAGTCAGAATGGTCATTGTTAGAAAGTCAAAGAAAAACCAATGTTGGCATGATTGTGATGAAAAGGAATGCTCATTCATTGTTAGTGGGACTGTAAACTAGTTCAGCCTTTATGGAAATCTGTATGAAGATTTCTCAAAGAACTAGCAATTGATTTACCATTTGTCCCAGCCATCCCACTACTAGGGATCTATCCAAAGGAAAATATATCAACATGTGAAAATGATATCTGTACTTGTATGCTCATTGCAGAACTTTTCACATAACAAAACCATGGAACCAGCAATGGTGGCTGGATAAAGAAAATATGGTATAAATACACTCTGGGATACTACACAGTCTTAAAAGTAATGAAACCATGTCCTTTTCAGCAATACGGTGGAGCCGGAGATCATCATCCTAAGTGAACAGACTCAGAAACAGAAAACATACACATGTTCTCACATGTGAGAGCTAAATGGCCACAATGATGGAAATAATAGACACTGGGGACATCTATAAGGGGGGAGGTAGGAGGTAAAATGAGGTTCAGAAATTACCTACTGGGCACAATGTTCCCTATCTGGGGAATGGGTCACCTGAGACCCAATCTCCACCACTGCACAATTTGTCCATTCAACGAACATGCATGTGTATTCCCTGAATCTGAACTAAAAATAGAAAAGAAAGAGTACAGAGATATTAAAGAAAATAAAAGAGAAGGATTAAGAAACTTACTGCAAAGATTTACCTGCTGCCCTGGGTGCCAAATGCAGGGCTGGAGATTTGGAGAGAGGAAGGCTGGTTGACAATGCACGCCCTATTAGTGTGAAAAATTAGAGAAGGAGATTGTTCACAAATCAGACAACGAAAAGACTGTGGTTAAATAGTGCCAGGAGATAACACTTTCCCCTCCGGAGGATTCCTTCCACACAGTTCTGGCCCCTCTCCATCCCCTCTAACTTTACCCAAGGGTCTTGAAGAGGAGGATGTTAATAGCTGATGAATTTGGAAGACTATCCATGTGATTGCTGCCCAGTTCTTCCCTCTTCTCTGAGAGCCAGCCTGCTCTCAGAGCACACATCCTCTTCTGCACCTTCCATTCAGACCTCGCACCCTGGCTCCTGGGCAGAATGTTTGGACCCCTTTGGGGTTCTAATGCAAGCCTTTTCCTCTCGCACTGAGCTACACACTTCAACCTGGGCTTTCCTACCCAATTTGACCTTCTCCTTTCTTTTATTTTCCAAGTTGTCCAGATCTCAGTTGGAGACGAGATATTATTTATTGATATTTCCCCTTTGAGACTGCTATAGGCAATATTACTTCTTGCCTCTGCTCCAGCAGAAGTAGCATTGGGCAGGAAAGGGAGTTCCATTCCCCCCATGAGTCACTCGCTTCACACTCAGTCACTGAGCTTCTGTAATGCGAGAGAGAAACTGAACATCTTCAGGATGTGTTTTAGGATGCCAGGCACTTAATGCACAAAAACCAGTTCTGAAATTGATTAGCTGCCATGCACTTTGTTTCCTTTTCAGAAAAACATCTAGAAGGCTCATGTCATATAGACATGGTATTAAGAAAAATGTATGGTTGTGCAGTGTCTGCCAAGAAATCAGATGGAGCATTGTGTTCTCTCAGAAACTGAAGCCTTCTGGACATGGTTATTCCCCTCATTATGTCTCATAAAAACTCTACTGGCCATGAAGTTATGGAATTATATTTGATAAAATTGGTAGTCTATCAAGCAACAGATGAGCAATAATAATATTTCTTTTCTTTTTTCTTTTAAATTTGTGGCAGTACAATTTAAAGTTAGGTATATATACAAATGTTCATTATGTAGGTACCCTTGTTGATGAGGTGGGCTCCTCTGCCCCCCGTAGTTTCCCACTACTGCCAATCCCTTTCTTACAGTATTATGATCGTTGTTCAAGGTCCACTTATGAGTGAGAACATGTGATACTCAGTCCTTTGTTTCTGAGATAGATCACTCAGTAGTATAGACTCTAAGTCCATCCAAGTTGCTGAAAAGTTCATAATGTTGTCCCTTATGGATGCATAATATTCCATTGTGCATATGTACCACATTTAAAAAATTCAGTCCTCTTTCAAAGGGCAGCATAGTTGGTTCCATGTTTTTAATATTGTGAACAATGCTGCAATAAACATGCATGTGCAGGTATCTTTTTCATAGAGTTATTTGAGTTCCTCTGGGTATATTCCCAGTAGGGGGATTGCGGGGTCATATGGGAGGTCGATTTTTATATCTTTTAGGAATCACCAAACTTTTCTACAGAGGTTGCACTAGTTTATACTCCCACCAACAGTGTTGCTTTCCCCCATATCCTCTCCAGCATCTGCTGTTTTTTGAGTTATTGATGATGGCCATCCGGATTGGAGTTAGGTGGTATCTCAGTGTGGTTTTAAATTGCATTTCTTTGATGACTGGTGAGGCTGAGCATTTTTCATGTATCTGTTGACTGCTAATGTGTCTTCTTTTGAGAAGTGTCTATTTATATGTTTTGTCCACTTTGTCATGGGGCTGTTTATTTTTTTCTTTTCGGTATGTTTGATTCCTTTGTAGATCCTAGATATTAGACTTATGTCAGATATACAGTTGGCAAATATTTTTTCCCAGTCTGTGGGCTGTCACCCCGCTCTCTCAATAGTTTCTTTGACTTTGCAGAAGCTTTTCAGTTTGATGAAGTCCCACTTGTCTATCTTATCTCTTATGGCATGGGCACTTGGGGTGTTCATCAGGAATTGGTTGCCAGTTCCAATTTCCATAAAGGTGTCTCCTAAATTTTCTAAGAATCTTATGGTTTGAGGTTTTGCGTTTAGGTCTTTGATCCATTTGGAGTTGATTTTTGTGTATGGTGATAGGTGGGGTCTTGTTTTAATCTTCTACATGTGGTCAACCAGTTTTCCCAGCACCATTTACTGAATAGGTTCTTCTCTCCCCAGCGGTTGATGGTGGAGACTTTACTGAAGATGAGTTGGTTGAGAAATTGATGTTTTGCTTCTGGAATCTCTATCCTGTTCCATTGATCTATATGCCTGTTCTTGTACCAATACCAGACTGTTTTGATTTGTAGCTTTATAATACAGTTTAATGTCTGGGAGCGTGATGCCTCCCATTTTTTTTGTTGAGAATTGTTTTGGCTATTCATGGTCATTTATGTTTCCATATGAATTCCTGTATTGTCATTTCCAGGTCTGAGAAGAATGCTGCTGGTAATTTAATGGGTATTGAGTTAAATCTATAGATTGCCTTGGGTAAGATTAACAATGTTGATACTTCCAATCCATGAACATGGAATATTTTTCCATTTGTTTGTGTCATCTTTGATTTCTTTGAGCAGTGTTTTGTAGTTTTCATTGTAAAGGTCTTTCACATCTCTGGTTAGGAAGATGACAAAGTATTCTTTTTTTGTGGCTTTTGTAAATGGGATTGTACTTTTTATTTGGGTTTCTGTTTGTTTATTGTTGGTGTATAGGAATGCCACTGACTTTAGACATTTATTTTATACACTGAGAGTTTGCCAAAGTCCTTTGTCAATGCAAGGAGGTTTCTGACAGATTCTGTTGGGTTTTCGAGATATAGAATCATGTCAGCTATAAAGAGGGATAACTTAACTTCCTCTTTTCCTATTTGGATACCCCTGATTTCCTTCTCTTGTCTGATTGCTCTAGCTAGGAGTTCCAATACTATGTTGAACAGGAGGGGTGAGAGTGGGTATCCTTGTCTTGTTCCAGTTTTCTGGGGAAATGGTTCCAATTTCTGTCCATTTAGCAGTATGTTGGTTGTGGGTTTCTCATAGATGGCTCTTACTATTTTAAGGTATGTTCCAACTATGCCTAGATGTTTGAGGGTTTTTATCAAGAAGAGTTGCTGAATTTTTATCAAAAGATTTTCCCATGTCTAATGATATAATCATGTGGCTTTTGTCTTTACATCTGTTGATGTGTTTAATTACTTTTATGGTCTCGCGGATGTTGAATCAGTTCTGCATCCTGGGGATGAAGCCTACTTGGTCACAGTGGATGATTTTTGAGATGTGTTATTGGATCCAGTTTGCTAGAATTTTAAGAATTTTAGTATCTATGCTCATCAAGGATATGGGCCTGTAGTTCTTTTTCTTTGTTAGATCTTTACCCAGTTTGGGTATCAACGTGATACTAGCTTCATAAAATGATCTGGGGAGAGTTCTCTTTCTTGATTTTCTGGAATACTTTCAATAGGATTGGTATAAGCTCCTCCTTGTATGTTTTGTAGAATTCTGCTGGAAAATCAGCTGGTCCAGGGCTTTTTTTTTTGGTAGGCAGTTTTCTTATGACATAATCGATTTCCTGGGTTGTTGTTGGTCTATTTAGGGTCTCAATTTCTTTTTGTTTTAACCTGAGGAGGTTGTGTGATGTAAGAAAGTCCTCCATTTCATTTAGGTTTTTGAGTTTGTTTCCATACAGGTGTACATAGTAATCTCTGATAATCTTTTTGCACTTCTTCAGGGTCAGTTGTGACTTAATCTTTAATAATATTTTAAAGAGTGACACAGATAAAAGAACAAATCACATGACTGTTTTATTTTTCAATTCACCACACTATGGCATGTGGAATGGCCTTAGGAAACAGAATGGGTGGGTGCTCAGATCTGTCAGTGAAGGAGTTGGAAAGACAGTTCCCTCAGGATGAATTTGGGATGAATCTACCTTTGTGAATGTCTTTAGTCATCTTTCCTTCCTCTTTGCTCAGCAACACATTTGAGCGAACCAGCTGTATTCACTTCCTGACCAATTATTATAGCACAGAAAACATCATGAGTTCTCTCTGGAACTCTACCATTCCCTTGGTGGCTGCATCTGTAATTCCTATAGACTTGAATCAAAGTCTTTTGATAATAAGTCACTTGTATCTATCAACATAGGAATCTTCAGCTTTTATAAAAAGGCACAAATAGGGGCAAGTCCTTCAGGTCCCCTCACACTGTGGGAGCTTTTCTGTCCTCTCAATAAATTCTACTTTCTAGAAAAAGGGGGGAGGGCACAAAGAAGAGAGACCCTCAAAAGTGTTTATTTATAGTTACAATTCACTTAGAGCACATGAATTATTTGGAGACAATTGATATTTTCTAACAATAACTCTTGGCAAAAAATATGGAGAAATTCTAATGGGATTCATTTGATGTAACAAATATTCCATTGTCTAAATATTTCCATCTCTGTTTTTTCTTATCTCCAAGCTTGTCATGAACATATCCCTTTGACTGTGATGTGGAAAGGATTTTTACTTTTCTAGTCCTGGAGGAGCTCTACCATGACTTAACAAAATGATTTCTAGAAGACAAAGCTTATCCAAAGCAAACTACCAAAAGATTAGACCAACCTGGAAGCGTGTCTGAAGCAGGTGAAACTTCAGGCTCTGGGGTGGGGTGGGGGCTGAACAGCCATCTGCATCTGATCAAGAGATCAACGACTGTGAGGTTGTTTATAATGTATTATCCAATGACTCTGTTAGTGTTGGCTGACTGTGACAATGACGGATGTGGGAGGTGATAGCACAGATGATGCCGGCATTTTCCAGGTGCCCACAGTTGTGCCTGTCCCAGCCCCCATGCTCACACTGCCCCAGGTGGCTCTCGCTGCTCACACATTGCACATCACCCGACAGAATCTTGCTGGAGCCTGCTGCAAAGTGGGCTACCATGGGGGCTGCCGCACTGCAGCCTGGCCACACAAAGACAACAGCCTCTGCCAGGTCTCAAAGGTTATCCCACACGGTCCCCCATATTCCCTGAATAAGTACCTCCCTGTGCCATTCAGCATCCTCACCTGCATCCAACCTCCTAGGGAGGCTCAAAGAGGAGAGATACTAGGAATGATCTCTGGTGGCAAGTGGATTTCCTTCAGCCTTAAGTCAGACGGGGGGCTCATGACTTCATTTTACAGAGATGTTACCTATTGAGTATACACTTTTTGTCACCAGAGACATTTTAACTTCAGATGATATTAGGACTTTTTATGCTGCCCTTTGCTGGCATGTTGACTCTGTCTTGAATTCTGTTTAGAAATATTTCTGTAGTGGCCAAAAATGTGCTGAACAAACCACAGGTGAGGGAATTTCGTAAAATGGAGTGGGTTTTTGTTGCTTCCATTATCAGTATTCATTTGTTCAAATAAAACTTATTGAATGCCTACCTTATGCAAGGCCATTGATATGTCCTTGGGGTGTCAGGAGGGAAATGTTTAATAACCCCTACAGTCAAGGGACTTATAATTTCGAAGAGCAAGTGCATGGCAACCAAACTGAGCATGAGGAATACTAGGACAATTCTGCAGGGAGTATTTTCTGGGTGTAGACAATTTGGCTTATGTAGGCTAGGGAAAACCTGAAGGAACTGTATAACAGGAATATTTTAACAATAAGATAGCTTTATGATTTTTTTCTTGAGTCAGAGTCTTATTCTGTTGCTCAGGCTGGAGTGCAGTGGTGCGCTAACGACCACTGCAGCCTCGACCTGCTGGGCTCAGGAGATCCTTTCACCTCAGTCTTCCAAGTAGTTGGAACTACAGGTGTGTGTCACCATGTCCAGACAGTTTTTTGATTTATTGTAGAGATGAGTTCCTGCCTAGTTGCCCAGGCTAGTCTCAAACCCATGGACTCAGGCAGTCCTCTTACCTCAGCCTCTCAATGTGCTAGGATTACAGGAATAAGCCACCATGCCTGGACTAGCTTTATGATCTTAAAGGTCCTGTTGTCCCACTGAAGGAGACAACTGCAGGAGTGAGGCTTTTGTGGAGATGAGAAGAAATGGAATTCATAAGGGAAAGGTTGGCTTTAATTGGGACCCGGCTGTTTACCCTGGGAAGTATCAGGAGAGAGAGCAGGGCATGTGGTACAGATGCAGATGGCTTGGAAGGTCTGAGGGTGAAGTGCCTGGAAGATTTTTTGTGATTGCCTCAGTTTTCATTGCCTAGAAATACACCGTCCTGAAGCAAAATCTGTGAGACACTGCGACCTCAGAAGCCAAGGTTTGAGAAGAAGTTTTTTTTCCCTACGGGAGCCTCATGGTGATAAGTAACATATTAACAGGGTATGAAAAGTCCTGCAGCAACAAATGTTTAATTCAGAAATGCCCAACTGCTATGATGACATATGGATACATAACACGCATTAAATTCTGAAGAATTTGTGATCCTGGGTATTCTCTGGTATATATTTGGGAAAGATTGTCATCACCCAATTACCTCATCCCAGAAAAAAATATCCTTTAACTTTGTGTCTAAGACTGTGACAGAACCAAGACATAGAAAACCTTCTCTGCCCCAAGAAAAAATAGCCTATGTTGGGAAGGAGCAGAAGTTTGGAGAAAGACCCTTTTGTAGTACAGTTATGCAAGGATAGCTAGAGGAGGGAGCCGGCACACTGCAAAAACACTCTGATATTGCATTCCTTGCCATAAGCACCAGGCATCAGCATCCCATGGCTAGAGAATTTTGAAATCTTGATATAACACTGATAACCTAATTCATCTCAACTCCTGACAAGATTTATTAACACTCATAGCCCATTTCTGAGTGTAATTCTATTTACCTCAGTAACTAGGCATAATTTCTACACATAATGTCCAGCATTCAGTCAAAAATAGTAAGACCCTCAAAAAGCAAGAAAAATCCATCCAACTGCAAAGAAACATAGCCATCAACACAAACAGAATGAGTGGTGACCCAGATGTTGGAACAATCAGACAAGGACTTTAAAATAATTATGATTAATATATTAAATAATTTCATGGAAAACATAAACAGCATGCATGAACAAATGGTAACTTCAAAGAAAAATGAAAAATATAAGAGAGGGTCATATGGAAATGTTAGAAATAAAGTATACAATATCAGAGATGAAGAATTCCTTTGAAGGACTCATCCGTGGACTCAATACAGCTGAGGGAAGAATCAGTAAATATAGGTAGGAAAATAGGAATTACCCAAACTGAAGCATTAAAAAGTGTTAAAAAATAACAGAGCATTCAAGTATGTTGTGACAGTATCAAATGATCTAACATACATATAAATGAACTTCCAGAAGGAGAAAAGAGAGAGAACAGGGCAGGAGGAATATTTGAAGAGAGAATGGGCAAAATTTTTCAAAAATAATGAAATACATCACACCACAGATCCAAGTAGCTAAGAGAACTAAAAACAGAATTATCAAACTTTTGAAACCAAAAACTAAATATAAAGAAAACATTATAAAATAAAAGAGCAATATATAGAGAAGACTAAAGATAAAAGTCACAGCAAATCTCTTGTCAAAAGTTATGCAAGCCAGAATACAAAAGAGTGCATATTTAAAATGCTGAGAGAAAAAATACCTGCCAATCCAGAATTTTATATCCAGCAAAAACATCTTTTAATAATGAAGGTAAATCAAAGCCCTTTTCTGAAAAAAGAAAGCTGATATAATTCATTACCAACAGCTGTGAGCTATAAAAATACTAAAGGAAGTTCTTCTGGCAGAGGGCATATAATAGAAGACAGAAAACTGGATATACCCAGAAATGAGCACCAGAAATGTTCAAAATGGAGGTATATATAAAGGATGACTTCTTTCATGTTTAATTATAAAAGTAGTAACAAGGTATTATGAGGTTTATAACATAAATAATATTAAAATATATGACAGCAATTGCACAAAGGATAGAAAGGAGGAATTGAAAGTATTCTATTGTAGGGTTCTTATATTGTATATGAAGAACCACTGTTCTGTACATGATGTCCAGCATTCAGTCAAAAACAATGGTCAGAGTATTATCGTAAGATAGGGTTGATAAATAAAACATGTATATTGTAAACTCTGGGTCAACCATTCACTATTAAAAGACACAGGTAATTCAGTAGTGGATAGAAAAGTGGAATGATAGAAAAGGCTTAATCACAAAGAAGGCAGAAAAAGAGGAAAAAAGCACAAATGGGTCAAATAGAAGTTAGGTCACCAAAACCTTCCCCTGTGTACCTAAAGTCACTTTAGTGGAAAACAGTTTCCAGGAAAAAGATAGAAGTATGAGCTTGTTCCATGAAGCCAGGCAGATGTGACTTATAAAAATGTAGGCAGTTTATCTGACTTCCTCAAGTTTCTATCAGTCTGTTAAGTGAGGAGAATAAACCCTTCCTCTCTGGGTTGCTGCAGGGTATTGATACTATAAAAGTGCCTAGCAACGTACTTAGCACATGGTAGAAAGGGAGCTCCCTTTTCTCATTCTCTAAGCATAAATTTGCTTCAAATTTCAGTCAGGACTCACCTGCTGCTGTCTGTGGAAAGAAGGAGAGGCTTCGTTGTGGGTGGGGCTGCTGACAATCCATCACCTGAGAACCAGAACAAACAAGCACATTCTCATGGGCAGGTGTTTTCAAAACTCACAAAGTACAGGAAGATGTGAAAATAAGAACTCCCCAAAGGGCAGAGCCAAACAGTTTCTGTCAAATCCTTTTCCCAGAGGTAAAACAACCAACATAGGCAAGCAGCTCCCACTCCCCTCCCCACTGCTCTCCAGATCCCACAGAGGTAGGGAAAAGTCCAGTTGTCTCAAGAAGGGTTTTCTGGGGTTAATCTATTTCAGTTATTTAAATGCCTACACAACCAATTATGGAACATCTTTGATACCATGCTAGTTCTTTTTCTCTTTGAAAATACTCAGACTTGCTTAGTTATGGAGACATTACTTCAGTTAAATCACCAAGTCTCTAAATTTCCAATGATGTGTTTGTGAATTTATCCAGGCACTGTCTCACCTATGCACTATAAGACTTATACCAGACTTCTAGGCCCAGTTTTTCTCGTTTTCTCTGTTTTCCTCATAAAATATCAAACAAACTGTCTTAGGGCTCTTAAGTATGGGATCAGTTTGGCCAAGATGGCAATTAGGCTCTCAAACAGTCATTTGTCAAACGGGATGGTTGATTGTGGGGGCAGATAAAATAACAATTCACTTGTCTGACTGTTTTATGTGGGGAAAGAGGGTTTGGTTTTTTTTCAGTTGGCACATAGAGACTTGTAGAATTGGCCTTAATGCATAACAAATATAAAGCTTGCTATGCCTGCTGATCATGCAGCAGGCCCCAGCACTGACTCAGTACGAGGGGAGGCCTTATTGGAAATGTCTCCCACCAGGAGTTTCTCCCAGGAGTTTCTTCCTGGGCCATTTCGCCATGCATTTCCAGAAACGGTATTACTGTTCTGCAGTCGCACACAGATGGACAAACTTTACCCACCCCTACCACTATTTCCCATATCTTCCTCGTCCCTTCTCTGAACTTCCCTGCCCTCCCTCATCTTGCTGCTTTCAAACTTCTCAGGTTTGTGATGAAAGCATGGTCCGTAATGATGAGGCCAGTGCCCCTAATATGTGAATCTGTGGGTACTTAGCTTACTGCTCTTTGCCCATAAAAAGTGCCCATTCACTGGTATGGTTCCCATTTAACCATTTCCATTGTTCCTGAGTTGACAAATCTGTTTGATACTGTAAGAATTTTCTAGAGATCATTATTGGTGGACCAAAAAAACAAAAAGGAATTTTTAAAGAACGCCAAGTGATGTGTCTTATTCCTTCTCACCTCCAATCCTACTGACCTCCTGATCATCCTGCTTTGTTACATGCCTCTGGATATGATGAAGAATTGTTAACATAGTTTCAGACAACAGACTTCCCAATCTCTGTGACCCAAACATTTGGCTAACCTGGCAGCATATGCACTGAGACAGCAGCTTCAGGCTCAGAGGTAGGAATGGGGGCTGGAGAGCCAACAGCATGTGATAACTGAAAAACATATTTCATTTGAGTTTATTATTATTATTATTATTGAGCTGTAGTCTCACTCTGTCATCCAGGCTGGAGCGCAGTGGCACGTGCACGACCACCACAGCCTTGCCCTGATGGGCTCAGGTAATCCTTCCACCTCAGCCTTGAAAGTAGCTGGAACTGTAGGCGTGCACCATCATGCCCGGCTAACTTTTTGTTGATTTGCTATAGGAATGAGGTCTCACCAAGTTTCCCAGGCTGGTCTCGAACCCATGGGTTCAGGCAATCCTCTCGCCTTGGCCTCCCAAAGTGTTGGGATTATATGCACGAGCCACCACGCCCGTCCCCGATCTTTCATAATCACAACCACCATCATCATCATCATCATCTTCATCATCAACTGCTCAATGACCTCTGAGAAAGTTGGCTGAATGCTTTGGAAAAGGCACAAAGGCAGGGACATCCTGGGAGCTGACAGCCCTCACCAGTGCAGATGATGCTGGTGTCCAGCAGGTGCCTGCGTTTGGGCCTGGCCTGGTCCCATGCACGCACCCCCCAGGTGGTTCTCACTACCTACACACTGCACATCGTCCAGTGGGGTCTTCCCGAATCCTGCCCCAAAGTGGGCCCCATGGGGGCCACCACAGCCTGGCCACACTGCAGATGGCGGCACACGAAGTGCCCTCGGCCCGATCCCAGATGCTGTCACACATGGCCCCCCATGTGCCCTGGATGAGCACCACCATGCGGCCTGAGCACCTCCCTGTGCTACTTACCTCCACCCAGCCTCTTGGGAGGCACAAGGAGGAGGGGCACTGGGACCTAGCTCTCTGAAGTCAGGGAGATGACCTACATTGGTAAGTGATAGTAGCTCAATTTTTCAGAAGCCCTGACTCTTGGTCACCTACAGTAAAACAATGGCTTTTAGAGCTTTCTTTATTCGATTTGGCTTTTCTGTCGGGAGGATTTGTCTTCTACAAAGTAGTCCACCAGAGCTGAAAGTAGACCTCCCAAGGCAATTGTTACAGGAATTGTCTGCTATGACCAGATAATGTCCATACAGGGAAGAAAAAAATGTGAGCTCAGCAGTTAGAGTCAAAGAGGAAATCCCTACTAATAATAAAATGTTACTTCAAGTGGATAATCTCACAGCTAATTTTTTAAAAGAAAGTTTATTTTTCCAAATGAATTCCTAGTCTTGTTTTGGGCGTGTGACTTAGGGACCCCATTCCAGAGGGACAATTGAGCTCTCAGTGTGAAGACAGGATTTTTTCTACTCTAAAGTTTGCTTCTGACTCCACCTTTTATTACAATTGAAACTTGGTGTTTGCAACTGTGAAATAACAATCTCCTTAGCTATCAACAATGTTGTAAGGATTGTACTGCAAAATATTTGGGGAAACAGTGCAAGTAGGATTATATGAAAAACTTATGTACTAATGAGGCCTAGGTACAGCTGAGTGCAAATGCACAAATGAAGCAGTGAGGGAAAAATAGAAACATCCAAGTAAATTTTTACCACTTTATCTTTTGTATCATTTATTGTAACAAATTCTCTGGTATAGACAGCCTAATTAATAACACACCATTTAACATTTCCTTATCATTTTTTCAAATGGCCTTGGCAAAGTCAATTAATCTCTGCTTGAACCTTCCTTCCCTGGTGCCCTTGAGGTGGTTTTGATCCATGTCACCAGGAAAAAGACAGTGAAACTGAGGCAGGAGGTAGGATGGAGGCTGGAAGGTGAGCCTCAATAGACAAGCGTGGGAAAAGGAGAGAAGCCATAAGCCTGCAAGGTAATTAGCCTTCTAAGACAGAACAGGGGTGATTTAAAAAAGCCATAAACTGAAATGTTAATCAATCTCCCAGGACAACATAAGTGACATCCCTTCTTTAGACAAGATAAGGCCATAAAACTCACACCCAAGTATGATACCTGAGATGTTACCCCTTCCCCAGGAAATGCAATTAACCTCAGAAGCATTTGTCAAAATGTCATCTTTGCAAGTTTTGTGAAATTAGAGCACGCTTTCCCCTCTCCCTCACACATAAAATATATTAAGTCTTGGCTTCGTTTAGCTCAATGCTCTTGAGCTGCTCCAGCTTGTGCCCGTCCCTCTCTTCGGAGTGTACTGCTTCTGTCCTTCTGCTAAATACACTACTCTTTGCTTTGACTCTCTTCATGTGTGTCGTGCCCAACTGTTTGCGAAACAAGAATCCGGTCACCACCGATGGGTTTTTCACCCACCCTGCAACAAAACCAACAATCATATGGGTCTGGGTGAATCCAGCCTATGCCATATAGTGGTTGTGTGACTCTAATCATTTGACAAGTGTCATCTGCCCATCTGTCTTATCTGAGCCTCTATTTATTTGTAAAATGTTGGAAATAAGACCTTCCTTTATGGTTATTGTAGAGTCGCAATATTGTGAAGGCACTTAACACTGTGCGTGGTACATAAGAGATGCTTGGAAAACACTAAGCATGACACTGGCCAAGTCATAAGGAGGCCTTACCTGCCTGCACGGGTGTGGAGTGAAGGCTGGGGGGGGTGGGGGTGGGGGTGCTGTTGTGGCTTGTGGGAAAAAAAAAAAGAATTTCAGAGGACAGAATAAACATCCCATTCTGAAAAACCTCCTGCCCCTTTTTATTCTTATAAATGGTCCTTGCAAAGTAACGAGGAATTGGTCAACTCTGCTGGCCCTTAAGTATCTTTACTATAGAACAGAAAGTGCTTTCTGGCAGGGAAATAGAATCTAAAGGAAATGTAGCCACAAAGCTGACCTTCTGCCAGGGGCTCACGGAGGAAGCAGCTTCAGACCCTGGGGTGGGAGGAGGGACTGGCGGTTCATCAGTACCTGAGGTTAGAAAAATATCAATGCGGCTTATACAATCATATGGCTTATGATAGCAAACTACTCAATGACTTCTGAGAAAGCTAGAGGAATGTGTTGGAAAAGATACAAAAGCAGTGACAATTCTGGGAGGTGACAGCCCTCACTTGTGCAGATGACACCGGCATCCTCCAGGTGCCCACAGCTGTGCCTGGCCCAGCTCTTGAACATTCCCTGTCCCAAGTGACTCTCGCTGCTCGCACACTACACATTGTCCAGCAGGATCTTGCCGGAGCCTGTCCTGAAGTGGGCCCCTGCGGGGGCTGCCACAGCCTGGTGACACCGCAGCTGGCAACACACGATGGTGGCCTCAGCCAGGTCCCAGAGGTCATCGCACACTCTCCCCCATGTGCCCTGGACGAGAACCTCCGCGGTCTGAGCATCGCCCTGTGCTGTTCAGCAGCCTCGCCTCCATCCAGCCTCCCGGGGAGGCACAAGGAGGAGAAACAACGGGGGATTGGCCCTCCAGTTTCTGGAAGGTTTCCTTCGAACTTTTAAACCCCTGGGTGGTCATATCCTACTTTTTACACACATGCAAGATCACACAGTGCTCGTGATCCGCATGTGACAAATAGCCAGAATAATCTTCAATTTCAGATGATAATGGGACTTTGCTATACCCTGGCTTCCAAAAGGCGAAACTCTTTTTTAAAACTTTCTAGTACTCCCAAGTTTCTCTTAACAAGACTATTTTATTCATATTATTCTGCTGCCATGGACAGGAATAGGAATATGAGATGTCAATATATCTAATGATATAGTAAACTAAATTATCCATACACTCATCAAAGCTAGACTCCTCATCAAGAACTCCTTTAGTCTCAGTGTAACTTGGTCCTTTTGGTCCTATAAATCTTTCTTTATGGCTTTACCACAAAAAGGAGACTAACAACAGGAACTAGCATTTTTAGTTTGTATGTTAAGTGCTAAAGTCCTAGAGACTCACTAATTTAAATGTTTCTCTCTTAATCTTTAGAATAGGTGCTGGATTCGCTACTTTATAAATTAAAAAAACAAAATAAAAAACGGGGACTCAGAAGGGTTATGTAAATTGCCCTTAACTCGATGTTTGTAAGTGGGCTGTCTCCCACTTTAACTCTGCCTGTGGTTTCTCACAGCTTGGAGAAATGTTTTTTTCGATGCTATCCACCAGCACTATCAACCAGTAGGGTAGAGAGAATAAAATAAACACACTGCAGGTCTAATACCCATCTGAAAACTTTTGTTTTCTTTTGATTTATCTAAGTAAGTCACTATCATTCCCATTAAACAAGATTGTTTAACTTTTTATTTATCCATACGTGTTCATGGTAAACTTATCTCTGAATCTTTTGTTCAATAGAAATAAATCTTCTAAAAATAGAAGATAAACTTAGAGATATCACTTAAAGAAAATGAATGCAGTCCATGCAAATTAATAGTGCTGTGTGCAGCCATTTGTTCAAAAATCTTTACTGAATACAAAGAAAGTAAGACAGCCTGTACCTAAAAGTCTTATAACTCAGTCAGAAGCTAGAATGACTATACAAGCAACTGCAGTATGAAGCAGATTATGAAGGATGCTAACAGAAAGGGTACAAATGTAGAGAATGTGTGTTCTTGTGAAGGCCTGAAGAATCTACCCAGAGAAATGGTGCATTAAAGCCACGGTAAGACTTCAGCAGGTGGAAGAGAACGGAGGAGGGCACCAAGTTTTAGAGGACAGCAACCTCAATCTTAGATTTTCAGGAAAATGAGATAATACATATTTTAATTTTATTAGAATACCTTGATACTATATGCATTAATCCCATATGCCTAGATTTCAGCACTCTCCTTACATTATGCAGAATGTTTCTTATGAGACGGAACATAAAGAGAAGGGAAGCAGAGATAAGTGTATTTCATGAGTGTGGCATTAAACGACTTCTAGTGGGGATTTTGTGGTGGCTAATTGTGTGTACTAAAAACTTCTAGACACCTGTAGCAAAGAAATCTGCTTATTTTCTCTAACACAGTGTTTCCTAAACTCATGGAAGCTGTCTGTGAGTGCATTTGTGCATGGGTGCATGCACGATTCATCTTAACATCCAGCTGAACTTGTGGTTCTGGGAGCATATTTTCAGAAACTTGTTAATTTCACTATCTCAAGGATCCTGATAGAGGTTGGGGATACCTATCAATATTTGTTATTAAATTTGTTTCATTTTTTAGTCTAGAATATGAAATCTTATAAACTTTAATAAATACATAGACTATATGGTTTCAATGTACTCAAAAGAAGCATTTTAATGTACCTGTTGGTGTTTGTTCTTTCACAGAGGATGGATTCAGTTGTTATTTCAGTAGCTACAGTGAAAACATTGACTAGTAATAAATAGCACCCTAAAGAGACAAAACTAAAACTGAGAAAAGGGAAATTTATTTGGTACTCAAATGTTTAGTTTGCTTTTGTGAAATGTAACACAAGAAATCAGTTCTGAAAGGCTTGGTGAGTTTCCTAACTAAAGGCATGCCTGTTGTAATCTGAGACCTAATTCTTACTCTATTACCTATTACAGATAAACTTCAGTTTTCTAATGTTTATAACTGGGAATTGGATCTGATAACAGATAGGAAACAGGTTTATGCTTCACTCATATACTAATTCTTACCTACCTACATAAACTATTTAATTCTTAGACTGTAACTTACCAAAGCAGTTAATGAAGGAAAATTTTTAGATATTTCTCCAAGAGTACAAGTCCTAATATCCCAGAACTCTAGAGGTTTATCTTTGAATACAACTGCCAAATACTGCCTAAAATAAACAAAATTACTAAATGAGCCCTTTCTTGCAAAAATTTCTCCATGAATTAGGTCAAAGAAAAAGTTCAGTGAATTGAAAACCTCGGAAGACATGCTCTAGACACAGACTATTTCAGTAAACACTTAGCTCCCACAAATTCAAAAGAAGGTTAATCTCTAAGATGACCTTTACTAGTACATACAGTCTCACACAATTTGGCAAGGAGTCCAGCTCAGAAGAAAAAGTGAATTGGATTCAAATCCTGGTGCCACAACTTATGTTAACCCTCCTGACGCTCAATTTCTCATATATGACATGAGAATATCTCCACAGAATGATATGCACCTGCTGGCAAAAATTAAACTAAACAGTATGTAAAGTTTCTATTATCCTACCACAAAATGTGTTCAAAAATTCCACTTCACTCACTTTCTGTTAAGCCTGGAAGGAATACTGTATGGTGTTAATAAACACAATTCAACAAACATGAGTTGAGCCCTGATTACCCAGTAACTAATGTAAGGAACTAAAATATTGTTAACAAATGATGGCTGACATCAAGGAAATGCGGCAGAGTAGGAATATCCACATGTGCCACTAGATAAGCCATGCAACTGTCTTGAGTCTTATTCTACTTATATTTAAACTGGTGTTAATAATAAGACAGGGATTGGCAGTAGCAGGGCACTGCCAGGGGAGGGGGTGGGGGCACATAGCATCAACAAGCGTACCTGATCTCAAACCAGGTGAACTGGGGACTAGAGGGAGGCCCAAATTTTACCTGTATGATGACCACTTGTGGACCTGATTCTGTATTTTACACCACATCTTTAAAATAAAAAATAAAATGGTGCCAATAATACCCACCATACCATCCTCACAAAATGCTGCAAGAATTCTTTTTTTAATAGCATGCATGAAAGAATTTTATAAACCATGATGGATTATGCAAATAGATGCTATATCTAATATAAAGGCATATAAAGACATGAAAATAAATAAGACAGAATGTGACCAGTGCTATAAAGATGCATTGTGAAGATTAATTTTGATGACAGAAAAATAGCATTCCAAGTACAGTTACAAATATGATAAATGAAAGAGACAAAAAAGGAGACTGTGTTTAGAAAACAAGCTTCCCAAAATGAAGAGAATGTGAGAGTAATCATGAGAAAAAAAGACTAAATGTGAATTTTGGATTATATTTATAAAGACCTCATATGCCATGCAGGGCTAGGTAGAGGTTTATTCTGCAGAGAATCGTGTAATCACTGAAGGTTCTGAAGTATGAAATTATGTGTTTAGCTGCTTTAGATTTATTGATTTGGCAGGCATATGTAGAATCTGATTGGACATAGAAGAGAGTGGAGTCCCAACAATCTGACCAGTTCTCACACTTTCCAGTCTCAAGACTCTTTTACATTTGTAAAAACTATTGACAATCTCCAAGAACTTTTGTTTCTGTGGGTTATAGCACTTGATATCTTGTATATCAAAAATTTAACCTAATACATTAAAATATTTTATTAATTCATTTACAGCTAAAGAATAAACAGTTCAAAAGATGGGAGATCTAAACACAAGCCATAGTGATAATTACACTAAATATGAATAATTTGAACACTGCAATTAGCAGGCCAAGATTGTCAGATCCAATAGAAAATAACAAACCCGATTATATGCTGTCTACAATAAATCAATTTTAAATAGGAAGACACTAATACTTTACAGGTAAAAAAGAAATGGAGAAATACATATCATGCAAACATTAATCAAAAGAAAGCTGAAGAGGCTACACAAATATCAGACAAATCAGACATACTTCCTCACAAAGAATAGTACCAAAACATAACAATCCTAAATATACATAATAACAGAGCTTCATAATACCCAAAACAAGAACCTGAGTTCTTCAAGTGAGAAAGAAATAAATTCACAATTAAGGTGAGCAATTTCAACATTCATTACTCAGCAATTTAGGAGAGGCAGGCAAAAAATCAGTAAGAATACAGAAGACCTGAATGATAGTATCAACTAACTTGAGCTGACATTTATAGAATATTCTAATCAACAGCAGAGTACACAACATTTTCAGGTATACATAAAACATTAAAAAAGACCTAAGATATCCTGGGCTATAACAACACATCACACTGGGTGCAGTGGCTCAAGTCTGTAATCCCAGCACATTAGGAGGCCGAGGCGAGAGGACTGCCTGAACTCAGGGGTTTGAGACCAGCCTGGGAAAATTGGTGAGACCTTGTCTCTACAATAAATAAAAAATTAAGCCAGGTGTGATGGTGCGTGCCTGTAGTTGCAGCTACTTGGAAGGCTGAGGTGGAAGGATCTCCTGAGCCTAGCAGGTGGAGGCTGCGGTGGCTGTGAGCATGCCGCTATACTCCAGTCTGGGCAACAGAGTGAGAATCTGACTAAAAAAAAAAAAAAAAGAAAACAACAACAACAATACCTTAAACTTTAAAAGACTGAAATAATATAAAATATGTTCTCTGTCTCCAACAGAAGCTAGAAATTAACAAACAGATATCTGGGAAAGCATTCAAAATACCTATTAAAGAAAATACCTGTGAATAATACCCCATGGGACATTTAAAAATATTATGAAGTGAATTAAAATGAAAACACATCTTATCGAAAATTGTAGGATATAGAACAAGTAGTGCTTATAGAGCATCTCATGCTTATGTTAAATTTTAGAGAATCACCTAAATTCAATGATCTAAGTTTCTACTTTGGGAAGCTAGAAAAAGAAGAGCATATTAAGCAGCAAGCACGCCTTGGGAGGCTGAGTTGAGTGGATTGCCTGAACCCGCGGGTTCGAGACCTGCCTGGGCAACTTGGTGAGCCCTCATCTCTACAATAAATAAAAAAAAAATTAGCCGGGTGTGGTAGTGCGCGCCTGTAGTTCCAGCTACTTGGAAGGCTGAGGTGGAAGGATCGCTGGAGCCCAGCAGGTTGAGGCTGTGGTGGCCGGGAGCAGCCACTGCACTCCAGTCTGGGTGACAGAGTGAGACTCCAACTCAAAAAAAAAAAGAAGCAAGCAGAAGAAAAAGAGAAAAGATGAGAATGGCAGTCAGTAAAACAGAAGATAGAAAAATCATACAGATTCTAAAATACCAAAAATAGTTTTTGACAAGATCAATAAAATTGATATAATTTACTGATGTCAGGAATGAAAGATAGCATTCAGATAATGGAGGCATGAGAAGGATTATAAGAGAATTTTATAAATAAGTTTATAGCAATCAATTTATAAGCTTAGTAACTTCAATAAAATGGAAGCTCCAGAAACAAAAAATAAAAAAACAGGATAGAGCATATTCGTAGTCCCTGTGTCAATGAAATAAATTGAATTTGTTTTTGAAAACTTTTCCACTTCTAAAATTCTAGGCCCAGATGGGTTCTCTGGTATCTTATACCTAGTTAAGGAAGAAATAATGTAAAAACTCACGCAGAAAAAAGAAGATGGGAGGAATACTTCACAACACATTCTGCAAGGTCTACATTACCGTGAGATCAAAAACAGGTAAGGATATTGCATGAAAACTAGACCAACAAACTTCATGAACATAAGATATAAAAACCCTAGTCATATATTTGTAAATCAAATCTGACAATATATTAAAACAGAAATATATCATGAGCAACCAGTTTATTCCGGGAATGTCAACTTGGCTTAACATCTGGACATCAGTCAATACAATTCACCATATTAGCAGACTTAAAAAAAAATACACATCATATGATCATGTCAAATAATGCAGAAGTATTTGATCAACTCAACACCTAATCATGATACAAAATCTGAGCAAACTAGGGATAGAACTTCTTCAACCTGATAAAGGTAATCAACAAGAAATCTACAGTTGACATCATACTTAATACTGAGACTGAATGCTTTTTCCATAAGATCCAGAATCAGAGCAAAGATGCCAGCTCATATCAATATCAACCATGGGATGGGAGGTCCTAGTTAGTGCAGCAAAGCAAGAAATAACAATCCTACCTACAGTTTGGAAAGATGTTGTGAACAACAACAAAAAGACAGGAATCATTCTGTACATATTCTGCTCTCTAGATAGCTTTTGTCAGAAGTTTGCCCACAGAAAACCTAAGACCCACCCTCCAAGGCTTCCTGCTACCAATCAGTACAAATTGAGCACTAATATAGGGATGCCACTATCTCTGGACTGTAGGAATTTCAGTCCTCCCATTCCTCATCCACTATTTTAAAAAATATATCTGTTTAAACAGTAGATTCTAGTGACTGTGGTAGGTACTACGAAAGCAGCTGTGGATATGACAGATAGCTGCTATTCTTCTGGAGCTTATGGTCTAGCAGAAAAGAGACATTATTCAAGTGCATTGGGCATTAACATTTTCTTTTTTTTTATTTTAAAGATGTGGGGTACAATTCAGGGCTAGGTATACAAATGCTCCTTATGCAGGTACCCTTGTTGATGAGGTGTGTTTGCCCTTCCCATGGCAGTTTCCCACTATTGCCAATCCTTTTCTTTTAGTATTACAATAATTGTTCAAGGTCTGCTTATGAGTGAGAACACGTCCATTACCTTTTTCTAAAAGAAAGTACTGCACTCTTCAACATGACCCTGGAAGAATCGCACATAATCTGGTCTTGGCAGCCAGGCAAGGCTTCCTGGAGGACTATTAAAGCTCAAATCTAAGGCCAAATAGGGCTGCAATCTACGCCGGAATGACTAGGAAATATGTGACTGAAAAACACTGTGTTCTCGTTGAAGGGATGTACCATGTCATGTCTCCCTGGGCACATGGTAGGTGCTCAGGAAATTTTTCAGGTTAAACGGTGTCCAAGAAAAGCCTAGCACTCCTATGTTTATTAGGGCCATGTATATTCAGAGAAGCGTTTTCTCTGCTATTTACAATACATCCCAGAGTACAGGCTATAACAGAACATGAGGTAGCTGCTTTTTCATAATCTAGCAGAATGAGCATGTTGCCTTTGAACAGATTACAGCAGTAGCTTCTATATTCAATTCCTACTGAGAAAAATAAAAATCAAGTTGGATTTCAAAGTGGATTATATAAAGAGATTATTTCGCAGAAGAAAAGAATGAAAGTTTACCAAACACAGCTAAGGGCCACACCGCCCTCAGGATTAGGACACTACCGAGGTTTAACTGCACACCACACTGAGGTCTATAAAAAACGAGTAACAGCAGCTCTGACTCAATCTAGGGTTTTTTTTTTTTCTTCTTTTTTTCTGGTAAGATTCCAGACTTTTGAACAATTGGAAGCTTAGAATCCATCACCAGATGTTTAGGGTTTTGACTATTACAGGCTCCCAAGCAGGCCTGTTACAGAGGCTACTTCTCAACACTGAGTGACCAGGGGGAGCACACACTTTCCGAAAGGCCTATCAATTCTAAGATTCTTCTGCAAATTTTCAGACAGACAAAACAGAGATCACTTTTACTTTTCACAAATCACTCAAGGCACTCAAAGCAATATAGAGTTAATCAATGTTCTGATATACATATATGCTGTCACCATTTTTGATATTCAAATCAGTACTGGGCTATATTATAGGTTGAGCCTCCCTAGTCCAAAAATCTCAAACCTGAAATACTTTAAAATCCAAAGTTTTTTGAGTGCCAACATGACAACTATGCTTTTTGATTCAATGGAAACAAACTTAGTCTCATACACATGATTAAAAATATCATATAAACTTACCTTCAGGCTATGTGTATAAAGTATATATGACACATAAGTGAGTTTCCTGTTTAGACTTGGGTCCTATCCCTAAGATACCTCATTATGTATATGAAAATGTTCCACAATTCAGAATTTGAAATCTGAAACCCTTCTGTTCCTAAGTATTTCACATAAGGGATACTCAATCTCTACTGTAAATTCAGCCTACTGGACAAAGACACAAACTAATAATCTATGAAAAATCTACTTCTACATATCTTCCACTGGATCATAAAAATTTGTCTGTTTATGGGCATACAGAAGATATCCAACAGATATCTGTAAAGCATTCCTGGTTAAAGCATCATGCTTTAAAAAACACACACATACAACTATCTGCAGTTATGTAATATGGACATGTGTATGCACAATCATCAAGTACTTAAGATTTATGTAATTTTAAAAAACACATTCAGTACAAAGTAAAAAAAAAACTTTCTAAAAGTTAGTCTTCATTTGCATATGAAAATCTCGGATGTATTGGGATTATTGCTAATAAGTTCAGAAAATTTTATAACACATTTGTGAAATTTTCATAATGGCTTTTACCTTTTTTTTTCCTTTCTTGAGTTGGAGTCTCACTCTGTCACCCAGACTGGAGTGCAGTGGCATGCTTCCAGCCATCACAGCCTCAACCCGCTGGGCTGCGGCAATCCTTCCGCCTCAGCCTTCCAAGTAGCCGGAACTACAGGCGCATGGTACCACGACCGGCTAATTTTTTTGATTTATTGTAGAGACGAGGTCTGGCCAAGTTGCCTGGGTGGGTCTTGAACCCGTGGGCTCAGGCAATCCACTCGCCTTGGCCTCCCAAAGTGCCAGGATTACAGGCTGAACCACTGAGCCCAGTGGTTTTTACTTTTTTTTGAGTTGGAGTCTCACTCTCTTGCCCAGACTGGAGTGCAGTGGCTGCTCCTGGCCAGTGCAGCCTCGACCTGCTGGGCTCCGGTGATCCTTCCACCTCAGCCTTCAAGGAGCTGGAATTACAGGCGCGTGCTACCACACCCGGCTAATTTTTTGATTTATTGTAGAGATGAGGTCTCACCAAGTTGCTCAGGTGGGTCTCAGGCAATCCACTCACCTTATCCTCCCAAGGCGTGGGATTACAGGCTGAGCCACCGAGCCCGGCTGGTTTTTACTTTTAATACTAAAATTGTGTTAACTGAAACACAACAGAAGGGTTTTAGTGTCCTTCTGGGTAGTATTTCCAAATATAAAATGGTAATTAAGATGGAAAATTCATATGAAAAAAGAAGTATCTTTCTATGATCATTCACAACACCAGTCTGAGTAGCATATCCCTAACAGTTATTCAATATCCCAAGCAACACTTTATCATCAATTTCAGTGTTACTTGACCATGAATATCATCCTAGCATGTGTAAGTCATGTTATTTTATTGCCAACATTATTCCTACTAACCTATGTGCTTCTTTTTTAAGTTGGAGTCTCACTCTGTCGCCCAGACTGGAGTGCAGTGGCTGCTCCTGGCCACCGCAGCCTCGACCCGCTGGGCTCCAGCGATCCTTCCACCTCAGCCTTCCAAGTCGCTGGAACTACAGGTGTGCGCTACCACGCCCAGCTCATTTTTGATTTATTGTAGAGATGAGGTCTCACCAAGTTGCCTAGGCAGGTCTCAAACCTGCGGGCTCAGGCAATCCATTCACCTCAGCCTCCCAAAGCACGGGATTACAGGCTGAGCCACCGAGCCCGGCTCGTGTTTTTTTTTTTAAGCTGGAGTTACAGCAAATGTACCGTAAGTCAAGAGCTCAGGCTTCGAAGCTTGAAAGGCCCAGACTGAATTCCATCTACATCTTTCACAGATTACTCTGTAATTCTCAGTTTCTTCCTCTGTAAATTGGAAATATGTCTACCCCACAAGACTGTAGTGGAGATCCAATGAAATGATTTATGCAAAGCATTTATGCTTAACATAACCCTGAGAATAAGTGGAAAGTTTTAATTTGTTAATGTTAGCCACAAAAGGAAACATCACACACAGAAGGCCTGAGTGGAAGCAAAGGTCTAGAGAAGAAACACAGACAGGAAAAAAAGAAAGAGAGAAGGTATTAACAGTGGCAGCAGAGACTACTAAAAGAAGTGTCAGCATGGCAAATCGCAGATACTGTCACGGAGGAGGAGAAAAGATGAGCAACAGCCTGCAAATGTCACTGCACCTGAAAAGCCCAAAGCATCTGAAGACATTACTATCCCTGTAAATATGTATGGGGAGGTACTGTAGGACACAGCATCAGGTGGCAATCAATAGTCACCTGAACTGTACCACAAAACAATGCACTTGAAAGAATAAGGAAATGCAAACTTTTCAGAGTTTACCATCACAGTGAGAAGCTGTGATACTTAGAGTTCATACTTCTCCATCCAAAATACATTTACTCAGAATAATGTGCTCACTAAGGGCTTACTACAAATTAAAAAAAAAAATTTATTTAATATACACCAAAGGGCTCAAAGACTTAATTAAAAACAAACAAACACACAAACAAAGATTATACCACAGCTCAAGATTAAGGAAAGGACAGATTATCTAAAGGAAAAGATAAAATAAAAGATGACACAGGAGAGGTTGTATAGCCCAGGTCAGGGTTCCGGGCTGGAGACCCGCTTTGAGTAGGCTTCTTGCAGGTACTTCTTAAAAGTTGCAGGGTTCTTCCAAAGCTTGGCAGCATGTGTGTTTAAAGGGCAATCGATGTTGGGTGCTCCTAGCAGGCTTAAAGGGAGAGCAGGACAGTCTTCACGTCATAGAGGGTACACCAATCGTTCTTCCGGAGGTCTAGGTAGACGTTGCCCTGGGTGTCCATTTTGGGGTGGTAACAGGAACTTCACTGTGGGCACATTCATTATAAGGGTAGCTGCTGGACGCTCCAGGGAGAGCTTATTCCTCAGGTCTTCATATACTGTGCCAGCAGCCCCATGGATGGTCCCCACCCATTTGAGAGGTTGTCCAATTCAGGGAAAGCAGAAATTCCTTTGTCATCAGATATCCTGAGGGTTATCAGCTCCTGCTGTAGCCTTCTGCCCACGGGACTCCAGGTGGCACCCCCACTTGGCTCAGCTCCTTTACTGGCAGCTGTGACATTGGTGGGGGCTGGGTCGTGGTTTTGGGAAGTCATCCAGGAGGCGATGTCAGGGAGACAGGAACTCAGAGAACACGACTGCAACCGCAGGGCTCTACTATGAATTTTAATGAATACAGGAAGACCTATAATTATGCCACCCACAGAAAACGACCTTTCTTACACTTTCAGTAAAATAGCATCAACATACACGGAAATTTTATATTATATATGTGTATCCTATCAATCATTGATAGGGCGAAAAAGAAAAAGTGCCTTGCATTCAGCAAAACAATGCTAAGGGGCAGGTGGCATGCACTTGAAACAGGAAGTAGGAGGCATTCTTCTGCCAGTTTAGTTTTCCCTCGGACTGTATTATCAGTTTATGAGTAAATAGGCTCATAAACAGATCACTTCTCAAAATCCAAGAATAGTGCTATACAGTTTTGGTCCTTTTCTGAAGTGTTTAAAACAGACTAATTGACAATTAAAATTACTTTATTCAAATCTGTCATGAGCAGCCCCACTGATGGATCTCCATAGAAATGAAAAATAAACAAATAAACTTAAATGAAGCAACAAAGGGGTTTCCAGTGAGAAAACAGCCTGGACCTTAGAATAAATAAATAAATAAGATGTAGCAATAAAAGAGGAAAAAAAATTCTCCAGTGATTATGTTTTTTACAAAGCAAACAATTAGTTCTCATTCTTGATTAGCATAGCCATTAGTTAGACAGGCGCCTTATTCTAACTTGTCAGTCAAATAGTCACCACTGCAGAACACTCGATGTAGAAAAGTCGATGCGAACTTTTTTCTGAGACTACGTGAGTTTATGATCTCAGTATCACAATGACATACTCACTTGACTTCACATGAGTGGATGCTTAATCCTTGTGTGAAGCAGACCACCGGTGAGATGGTACACCAGGACAGAACTGTTACTTGTACCTATCTAAATGACAAAACAGAAGAGTATTAATCTAGTGGGAATCTCATTTAGGACTTCCAATAACAAAACTTAATGTGTCAATGTCATTACCGATATGAAGCCTTATAATTAAATACTTTACATGTAAATATATAACATAAAAATATATATACTAATAAATAAAGCATATATAACCTGTCACTCTTGATAGTTAAGTTTTAAACGGCATTATTGTCAAATGTACCATTCCTACTTAGGTTATCAAGTCTCAATCTGGAAAGATGACTTCACTTAAAGCCAATCTAACAAAATGTGAATGTAAAGAGTACAACAAGATCAAGACTGTTCACTAAAAAGGGTACAGAAATTTCCTTCTTATAAGCCACTACTGAATATTGGGACAAACTTGCCAAAAATATATTTTTTGTGTGTGAAGGTACATATGCTTAGAGAATGTGTGTGAAGGTACATATGCTTACACAAACACGTACATACTGTGAAAGGAAAAATGTAAACAATAACTAAAAGTGGATGATAGGACCAGTAATATAGCCTTTTGAGGCTGTAAAGTTGTTTTCATAATAATTTTTTTATATCCATAAAATTAATGTTTATACTGGCCGTCAATTTAATCCAATTAAAATGATCCCTTAAGGACAGTCATAAGATGCCAATCTCTCTGCCTAACTTTGATAGCGCAAGATGGAAAGCTCAACAGGTAACTCCCACATATTCTAACCCTATCCATTTGGAGTTCACTCCTGGGAACAGCCATGTTTTCTTCAAGCATTTTCCGTAAGAGGCAGTTCGTAAGGTAGGGCAGATTTGCCTTAATAAGCGTCAGTCTTTAGCCAAGAATAGAAATCAGCCTCTGTATTCTTCTGAATTGCTTTCAATGATCACCAAGTACACAATGAATTTCAAATTAACAGCTTAATTACAAATTTTCACTTATGTTTCCAAGTACAAAGATTTATTTAATTAACACTTTAAAATCAACTACATTGTCAAGAACTGCTATACAATCTGCATCCATTTGTCTCTTAAATACTATAATATACAGCACTTAGATACCTAAACAGCATAAGATTTCAACCTCCTATGGGCTTCATATTACTGATTAGTTTTGTTCCTTTGTGTATGTGTTTCTAATTCTTTCCACTTTAATATTTCATATTAAGAACAGATAAGGTCAATTAACTCAAAAAACTGTGTTACTGATAAAGTGAATTTTTCATTAAGTATGCATTAAGATTTCCTTGTATGGATTTACTGGTGGAGTAGAAGACGGTGAAGAGAAAGAATTTTATAAAGGTTCGTAGTGCCATGGAGCAAAACGATTTTACAACTGGCAGGAACCAAGACACAACTGACTTCTAGAGGAGAGTCGGGTCTTGCCCAAGATGACAGTAGCGTCACCAGGACTGGAGGTCGTTGCTAAGGACAGACTCCGGAGCCAGGATTACTGGGATCACATTTTGGCTCTTCCACTGTGTGGCTGTGTGGCTTAGGGCATGTTCTTGAGTATCTGGGCCTCAGTTCCCAGACGTATTAAATGAAGATAATATTACCTTACAGGATCTTGGTGAGGTAATATGTGGAGTATTTAACAGAGCACTTAACATAGTAGTGAGCAGGTGAGGTAATACATAGAGGATTTAACACAGCACTTCATATAGTATTAAGAACTCGAGAAATGTGATCTGATTAGCATGGTTAATAAGGTAATGCTTTTCCTAGTATATCACCTGTCTAGCATTTCAACAACAAAAAAAAGACCAAATAATTTCCATTTTCAACTACATTATGGAAGAATAATTAATAATAAAGAAAATTATTTATAAACTACAGTCACAAATTTAAAAGAGTTAGTTGTCAATACTGCTGGGCTTAGTTACAAAGTTTACCATTTCAAGTCTTTCAATTGACATAAAATTTGAAATCACAAATCCTCATTCTGCCTTTAATAATAGCCTCATCATAACTAAATAACCTTGGATATTCATCCACAAAAAAGTATTATTTGAAAGTAAAAATCCTCAATATGAAAATAAGAAAATTCATATTAAAAAGCTTAAATAATTCTTTCTTTTTTTCTTTTTTGAGCTGGAGTCTCACTCTGTCACCCACACTGGAGTGCAGTGGCAATGCTCCCAGCCACCACAGCCTCGACCTGCTGGGCTCCGTTGATCCTTCTGCCTCAGCCTTCCAAGTAGCTGGAACTACAGGCGTGTGCTACCATGCCCGACTGATTTTTGATTTTATTGTAGAGATGAGGGCTCCCCAAGTTGCCCAAGCGGGTCTCGAACCCAAGGGCTCAGGCAATCCACTCACCTCAGTCTCCCAAAGTGCTGGGATTACAGGCTAAGCCACCAAGCCTGGCTAAATAATTATTTCTAATGTTGCTCAGTTACTTTATTTCTGCAATAAATATTTACTACAAATCTAGAATGCACAAGGTCCTATGCTGAGTCCTGGAAAATAAAAACTGAATCAAACACTGTCTCACCCTTGTAGAGCTTAAAATGTATTGGAGGAGACAGAAGTAAAAAACAAACAAACAAACAAACAAACAAAAAAAAACCATAGTTACCATACAGCTGAGAACTATTAGGGACCACAAAAGAACATTTAAATCAGACTTGAGAGACAAAAGAAAGCAACACTTGAGCTGAATTTAGAATTAGGAGTAGTAGAGAGAGAAAAGCAGCATTTCATCTCCAGCTGAGAGACCAGCTCATGAGGGTCATGAGAAGGTCCAGTATAGCTCAGCTAGGGCTACAGGTCCAAAATCCAGATGCCAAATGACATTTCTTTCATTTTGATCAGACTCTCTCATGAATGAACATTTTCTAATACCGACAACCATAATGCAAATTTATGCGACTTCAGGCCCTTGTATTCTCTTTTTTTTTTTTGAGTTGGAGTCTGTCACCCAGGCTGGAGGGCAGTCAGCCTCCAAGTGGTTGGAACTACAGGCATGCATCACCACGCCCAGTTAATTTTTGTAGAGACGAGGTCTCCCCAAGTTGCCCAGGCTGTCTCAAACCCCTGGACTCAGGCAATCCTCTCTCTTCTGCCTCCCAAAGTGCTGGGATTATAGGCATGAGCCACCGTGCCTGGACCCTTGTATTCTTAAAATGGCATACAGCCCTGATTTATTTAGGGAAGAATGCCTCTACATTTTAGTTTTGTCAAGCATTAATTCTAACTTTATAATAATTGTAAGTCAGGGACTCAATTAATTTTGCCCTTCATAAAGAATACCTGAGAGATAAAGGGGGAAAAATAAGCTTACCAATTATGTTGTTAAGGAAAGGTCTGGGAGTTTATTCTGTAGCACTCCTACAGGAATTCCACATTAAGACACTGGTGAATATAAAGGTGACACATCAGAACAACTGCAAAGACATCATAATCAGAAGATTTTACATATTAAAAACTTGCATTACATATTGGGAATTCAAATGAATAATTACACATCATGGCATTCTATTGCTTTTATATTATTTGTTAATCTTACCATAGGTGAAATAGCTCTAGCAGGTGTACATAACTCCCTAATAATCTAAAGCCTTAATTGTCATCTTAAATATTTTTACAGAATAATGGGCATGCATGCTATTTTTATATGATTCTGGTAATTATACCAAAAAAAAAAAAAGGAACAGAAAGCAATAAATAAATAAAACCACGATTCTGTTAATTTACCTATTCTGTGAATTTCAAGTACAAAGAGCAGACTTGAGTTCCCATATCATGATCCTGCCATCACACACTATGAGGGCAGCCGCATTCTCACTGACAGGACAGCAGCACACCATACTGAAGGGACGGACAGTTTTTGTCACCCTGACTGCATCACCCTGGCTTCGTAAATCATAGGTAAGCTCCTGAACGGGATCTGGATCTTAACATGAAAATTGTTTTGTTTTAAATACCAGAGAGCAACCATACCAATATCACTATTATTTAGTTTAAGTAAAAAAACCAATTAAAAAGCATGTTACTCCTTCACTAATGCAAAATTTGTCAAGAATGGCTTCACTTACTGTAATTACTACTAAATTTCTTCAGAATATAAAGATAACTAACTTATTGACTGCACATACTGAGTTTAATCTCCAAAACAACAACTACACTCAAGATATCTTGCTTTTTCAATATTTTTAAAGTAAAGAAAATGTTTTAAAACCTGATCCACACGGATCAAATAACAAGTCACAATTCCATCATAATTTGCAGTAGTATGTAATAAGGCTGAAAAAAACTGTACATGGCAAAAGATATGAGAATCACTCTCACTGTTACATAGTACATCCTTTCACAAAAACATTGTTTCTGTTCTCTAAGGAAAGACTGCACTGACAACTGAGTGCTTTGGAGACTTATGAATCTCTGTCACTTTACAATGGAAGTTCCTAAAACAGAGAAGTCTTGGAGGTTCAATAATAAAGGCATACAAGGTTGAACGTGCAACCAAAGAAAACCCACAAAAGTTCTACTAGGTTTACAGATACCATCAAGAAGGAATGACAAATATTACTCTTTGCTGTATATAGGAAGAGCACTACTAAAATACCAAGAGATTAATTGTGGGCTTATACTTTTTTTATGCCTCTTATTATAACCATATTCTGATACTTTCTCAAGGCAAGGATTATCAATAACTCTATACTTTGGCTAGTACTTGCCACATGAAACTTTATAAGATAATTTAATATAATATAATTTAATATAATAATATAAGAACAACATTATGAACATTATTACAACACAAAAGCTCACCTGGTTCCTCATGTGAAGTGATGAAAGTACTATTATAAGATCTTCAAGCATATAAGGCTGTACAACATTTCCATGCAGACAAAATAAATCATCACACTGAAAGCAGGGTATTACCTTTAAATAGATTATATATTTATTTTTTTACAACACAATAAGTCAATAAGGCATATACTGTGAAACTCAATCTCCTGTTTAGAGAATATGGACAAAAAAGAAGCAAAGACAAACAAAAATACACAAAATCCTAAACTTTAAAACTAAATGAACTTCTAACATATCCACATATGCCCCTAAAAAAAATTGTCCTTATCCATGAAGCTTGAATAGTTCAGTAAATATCTCAGGATCAGTCACAATTTCTAGAGCAAATCAAACCAATCAAAAGTACAGAAAAATAGTTATAAAACAGTATCATTAATCTTTTCATAAATAGAAGAGACAAAATGGAACTAAGAACTTTTGCAAGAGTATAGTCTTTGGAATATAACAGTCATTATAACTTTGGGGAACACTATTTATAAACTGTAGATACCTGCAGAAATGGAATTCCTGTGGGTTCTATTGCAATCACACCCACTGTTTGATCCACCTCAAGGTCAAGGATGAAAATATCCGGAGGACAGAGTAATAACATGTGATTCCTTCCTGAAGGCAGATATGCCAACTAAAAGCAATCAATGAGAGGTACGAATTCATTTACTAATCATTTCCTTTAGGCATCAAGAAATTAGTCAAAGTTTTCATTCACATCAGAAAAGCTCGTACAAGATTTAACTTTTGTTTTCCTTTTACTATGCAATTACAAGTACTAGACAAATGGTGAAAATCAAAACCCAGGATTAAAACATAAACATTTAGGACAATTAGGGTCATAGGACCAGGAGTTACTGAACTATAGCTGCATGGCCTTGGGCATGTCACTTCCCATTCTCTGACTCACTTTTGCACTGTCTTAAATCTTTTTGTAGAAACAAAATAGGGTATTTTATTTACTTATATCACAGCATTGTCTTCTGTGTAAATAAAGCTGATTCAACTAGAGAAATATAAAAGACTATTAAAGACTTTTAAAAACGTTTTTGTAATTTGTGACTGTTACATATATTGAATAACAATCTTTCCTATATTAAATGTATTCTAGTAGGAACAGACATATAATTATGTACTATTTTCTTTTTATATAATACTTTTATTGAAAGGTTTTCAAATTTAAAATAAAGTTAGTTGATAGGAGTAGGAAGAGAGAGATATTTTCATTGCACTAAAATTCTGACTCTGCCATTTCCTAGTTGGATGACCTTAAGTAGTTTTATTTAAAATGATGTGGCACTCGGTTTTCCTCATTCACAGAATGGCGAAAGTCCTCCTGTCCAGAACTGTAGTAAGAGTCCATAAATTAATGGAGGTAAAAGTACTCAGAGTCGTTCCACCTGAAAAGCTAAATTATGTATTTCCCTCAATATTCATATGAGAGAAAACTTAAGAGATATAAACCACAACTTATGAAACCATTGAGACTGCCAAATAGTTACTTATGACAGGAAACATACGAGAAACAGAAAGTTCTCTTAAGTTACTTAAGGAGCAATCTTAAGTCATTTTAACACAGAGTGAGGAATAAATTAACTAGTGAACTTAACCAGCTTCTGATGTTATATATAAAAATGATACACATAAATTCAAAATGTATTTGCAGAGCACTCTGTCTTTTACCACATATCTTTCAAGTTGTTATTCACTAAGTCTAGACAGAATAAACTCAGCAAGAAGCTGTCTTAAAAAGAATGCCAAAAAACCTTCCAAAGTGGTAATATACAGACCATAGCTCTAGGCAGAAGACAGAAATCTATTTCTAATACACAAAATTAGCTACTGAAAATAAAACTCTATTCAGTGGCAATTTCTTCAATAAACAATATTAGTAGCATCTTCTAAATGAATGCTTACTAAGTATCAACCACTACATTACTTATGTTATCATATCTATTTATCTATACAAAAACACTATGAAATCCTCTAAAACCCTATTTTAGAGATTGGGGGAGTGAAATCTGAGCAAAATTAAAGAATGTTCTCTAAGTCACATAGCTACAGCTTTCCTAGAACCTTGGCTCTTAACCAGGATGGGAAACCCACCTGCAGAAGAAAAACAACTATAGTTTACTGGCCAATGAGACTGTATAGCACCAAAGTCAGGAAATATATATTTGTTAAAAATCCAGTATTTGTGCCCAAATTTATAATGCAGTCAATAACTCCCAACTTTAGAATCATCCCATATTTTCAGAAGTAAACATAAGAATGGACAAATTTCACTCTGTTAAAATCAGTGGGGAAGTTTAGCATAACTAGAGGAAATAGACCACATTAAATGCTATATCTTCGCTTAGAAGAGAAGATTAAATGAATATTTTTTTCCTCTAGCAAATTCAAAATAAGACATGGGAAAATGTGAGATACAGAAAAAATACATCTTAGTCCATCTCCACAAATCATGCTTCCAAATGTGATTAAGTAGATCGATGCTGTAAGGTAAGTACGCTTGTAACTTACCTAAGTTTCTCTTTAGTGACTCAAATGTTTACTTTATTAAGAGCCTTCTTGGCACCTGTAACTGCAGTCATCTATTTATGAACTGGGTTAGAGTGTGAGCTGGATCCGCAAATTTTTTTCCAGGGACTGCAGAAGGCTTGGATGAAGACAAGTCGGAGGTGAAAACAATACCCTCGCTGGTGTGTACTCTCCTGAGAAAAGCAAAATTCTGACTGAAGTTTAATCAAATTTAGCAAAAAGTTTTACTCCAACACAGTATCAATAGCAATATAATGATAATTTTAGTAATACAGAACTAGCAATGTTATATAGTCATAACATCACGGGAGTGTTTTCCAAGTTAAAGAGAAACAGGCAGTCTGTTACACCTCAACAGAAGCCTCCAAGTTCAGCATTCTAAATTACGTTTTATATTAAACAGATACCAGAATGTTATTGGCAGAAACAACAAATGTCTGTTCCTTCAAATAAATTCAGTGCACAGACTTTCATTAGTCATCTTTCCTCATTCTATCATTCTATCCTACCACTTCGATATCCTAACACTTTTCAGAATATAAGATTCATGCAGAAAGAAAAAAATCCCATATTTAAGAGGCTCTGCATAACACAATTAGCTAACTTCAAATACTTGATTTGATTATATCAAGCTTTTTATGGTTATCATGAGCTACTCAGTTTAACTATGTTTCCTTTTTCTTCTTGAGAATCAGACTGAACCTTACAATGATTCAAAAGTGTTTTCTTTTTGTTAATATTTAGGAAAAAAAAATAGGGTGACCACAGTGGCTTACTAAGTGTCCAGAATAAAAATATTCAAGGAGAAAGCACCATATTTAGCAATACAAATTATGCCATTTTTATGACTGAAAAAGTAATCTCCTTCAACACTGGGATCACTAATACTGAAATATATTAACAGAAAAAAACCTTATCTCTCATGAATCCCAGCTGTTAGTGAGGCTGCTTTAACTACAGGGAATAAAGAAGAATACAAAAGATATGACAACCCTAGCACATTCAAAAGGTGTAAGTCAAAGATGTTAGGTCAACTGACACTTTGAAATGTATGGTGCTTTCTCCCACCAAACTACGCATATCTAAAGTTTGCTGCAATCAAGTTAGCTTAAAGCCTTCTCTCCTTTTTAGGTTCCAAGACTCATCCTTCAAGGTCCCCTTGCTTCCCTTCTTTTATGACACCTTCCTTTCCTGCCTCTGCCAGCGGAGCCAGTTCTCCTAGGTGTTCCCCCAGCACTGCACTTCAGGAGCAAACTGATGTTAAAGTAAGTGTATTTGCATTTGCATGCACATGCTCATATACAAACATCTATATACACAAAAGCCAAAAAACTCTGTATTGTGTTTAGAGAGATGCATTTCCCATTTGAACTTTTATTTGTCTCTTGATAGTTTCAGGTTATTCACATTCAGGGAAAACATTCTTCTTTTTTTTTTTTTTTTTGCGTTGGAATCTCACTCTGCTGCTCAGACTGGAGTGCAGTGGCCGCTCCCGGCCACTGCAGCCTTGACCTGCTGGGCTCCGGTGATCCTTCTGCTTTTGCCTTCCAAGTAGCCGGAATTACAGGCATGCACTACCATGCCCGGCTGATTTTTTGATTTATTGTAGAGATGAGGTCTCGCTGCCCAGGTGGGTCTTGAACCCACGGGCTCAGGCAATCTACTCACCTCAGCCTCCCAAAAGGCATGGGATTACAGGCTGAGCCACCGAGCCCGGCTAAGGAAAACATTCTTAACCACAGCTAATTCCCTTACCTTCTTCACATTTCTGATCACTATAAAAATGGAGCCTGTTTTGACCACTTTATCTAACATAACTTGCCCACCTCATTTCCCATTCCCCTCCCTCACCTTTATCCTGTTTTACCGTCTTTACACTGCCTATTATCGCTGACTATACTAGAATTTATTAATTCATTCTGTTCAGAGTTTATGATTTACCTGACTCCCTCTCACTAGAATACAAACCCTGTGAAGGCAGGAACCCTCGTTTGGGTTACCAGAACAGTAGCAATAGCTCAAGAAATATCTGTGGGATGACTGAATAAATATTTTCTAAGTAACTTAGCCACAAAAATATCTAAAACAAATCTTATCTTATTTTTAGATCATTGGCTCAGTACAGCTTCAAAAGCACATTGGCAAAAACCTTCTCTATAATAAAAAATCTCTCAGATTTCTGTTCTTCACATGCATCTGTCTATAGCATGAATTAGGATTTGTTTGCTTGTTTGTAACCAAAAAAATTAAATTGGCCACAGACTAAATAAAACCCTTGATTCAAGTTATTTAAATGTTCCTAGAAAAACAAATTTAATTAAGTCTGAATTCAAACATCCAAGTAACTCCGTCCCTGGCTAGTCTAATACTATTTACAAATTCCACACAGTGAAGGTATAGCTTGCTGATTTACATTTCTATCACAACACTTGCAAATGATATGGGGTTTTGATTTGGTATATGTATTACCGGCTACAGATATATAAACTAGGTGTGCCTCCTCACATCGCTCAGTCACTTTAACATTCTAGATGTACAGTGCATGTGTGTATATCTCATGTCTGAAACAGCACTATCTTATAAATAGCTGACTTAACTTGTTTTTCACAGGCAACTCTTACTCACAAGTTCAACGTGAGGCCATAAAAGGGTCAAAAGAAAAACAAAGAATGTTCTCTGCACAGTTCTTCTTCCACAGTTTGGTGCCAATAGGTGCATTCCAACGCAAGATGTTATCTGGCAGCTGGATAGCAAGCAGTAAATGTCGTGAGGCATCATGATTCTGCAACCACTGAACATCTGTGAAGGCCTGATAGATAAATTATGGCAAAGTTCAAAAACCAACCTCTTCAAAACACTTGACTAACTCTGTCCGAGTTTAGTTCTTAAAAAATAATCCTTAAAATCTTAACATTCCCCCCAAATGTGACATGTGTATGTGTCAAGATTGCAGAGAAAATGCTAATTTTATATAACTATCAGTTGTCCACTTTGTAATGGCGCTGTTTGAGTTCCTTGTAAATCTATGAAAAAGACACCTGCACACGCATGTTTACTGAAGCATTATTCACAATAGAAAAACATGGAACCAACTGTGCTGCCCATTGAAAGAGGACTGGATAAAAAAAATGTGGTACATATACAGGATGGAATGTTACACAGCAATAAAGAAGGACAAAATTAAGAACTTAGCAGCAAGCTGGATTGACTATAATACTGAGTGATCCATCACAGAAACAAAGAACAGAGTATCACATGTCCTCACTCATAAGTGGACCCTGAGCAACTATCATAATACTATAAGAAAGGGATTGGTAGTGGGAAACTGCCAGGGGAGGGCGGGGACAGGATTGAAACTGCCGAGGGCGGGGGGGCACACCTCATCAACAAGTGTACCTGCAGAATGAACATATGTATCCTTAATCCTGAATTGTACCCCACATATTTAAAATAAAAAAAATTAAAGTATTAAAAATAAATCAGTTGTCTGGTTAAATCTCAAGGTCAAAATTTTCAAGTAATCTGGAATACTACTTAAAGAAAATAAAAGGCAATTTGCATTAATTATTACTTAAGACTATGAAATCAATATGTGAGACTCCCCTAATGTCTTTGTGGAATTACTTAATGGGACTTCACAGTTAAACTGTATATGTAAAGCTCTAGTTCAATACCAAGTCCTGAATAAGTACTAAACCAGTATTTTTTTCCAACAGTTATTTATTTATTTATTTATTTATTTATTGAGTTGGAGTCTCACTCTGTCACCCAGACTGGAGTGCAGTGGCCACTCCCGGCCACCGCAGCCTCAACCTGCTGGGCTCTGACGATCCTTCTGCCTCAGCCTTCCAAGTAGCTGGAACTACAGGCGCATGCTACCACACCCAGTTGATTTTTGATTTATTGTAGAGACGAGGTCTTGCCAAGTTGCCCACGCAGGTCTCGAGCCTGCGGGCTCAGGCAATCCACTCACCTCAGCCTCCCAAAGCGCGGGATTACAGGCTGAGCCACTGAGCCTGGCTTTTTAATAGTTATTTAAAAAAATCATTCTGTCAGAGTCACTCAAGGACTTAAGTCTAGAGAATACTATATTGGTTTTAAGTACGTAACATAAATAAAGAAGTGAGTAAACACACAATCTATGTGAAGAGAATAAAACTGTGTTCATCTCTATTCATGTAGAGTATGCACTGATGGCTAATTCATAATAGCAGTTTGGTCAACATTACTCATATCAAAGCTTAGATTATAAGACTGCAGCAGGTCGATTTTTTTTATTATGCCTGACTGAGGCTGATACTGCAATTAATTAATTACACAATTAATATATCAATGCACATATCAGTTGAGATTTTAGGAAATATGTCTAGAAGTGTATTGGCAAAGAAAAGGCAGCAGAATGGGCTAAACAATCAAGAGTTAACTTGGAAATGATAAAATTAAATGAATGAAAAACACAGAAACCCAAAAAACTGTTCACACATCAATATACACAGTTAGCAGAGCAGACTTTCCTCACCCTGGAGAGCCTTGGCAAGCTCCTGGATCTCATAGTGAGCTACTCCTACTGCGACATTCCAAACAATCATCTTGAATATTTGAACACGATGATCCCAAAAGAGATGTTATGTTGTGGTGACAGTTTTCCCTGTTCCATTTAACCTATTATCAAGAAGAAATCAAATCAAGCAAATACTTGCACTAGATGAAACCAAATATAATTGTTACAAAACATCAAACAGAACCCATACCACATTTATATTATAAACTACTTAGCAAGAATGAACAGATAACTGGTTTTTATTGTGAAACTAAACATGTTTACTATTTATGATACTTTAAAGAAGTTGCAATAACATGCCTCCTCAGCCCAGTAGGCAGTGCATCAGTGTCATAAAAGTTGCAGTATCTTTGTGAACAAATCACAGTAGTCCTGCCTTTAAAATATCAAAAATGATGCATGGCATTAATGTTTTGGTCAATTTAGATAAAAATTCCAGAATACACTGGAAATTACATTTCCTAAAAATCTAATTATGGCAGAATGTCTAAAATCATAATTGTTAATAAGAATGTTTTTGTGTATTCTATTCTCCCAGTTACAAGATACAACTTAAAAACCTTGCAGAGGGGAAAATAAAACAAAAACAAAAGCAAACAAAAAATTCCAGCTATCCCTCTTTCTCAAAAATTTAACCATTTTTTTCTCTTAAAAAAATGTATGTTTCATATCTCTAGCAACATTAATAAGAATATAATTTTTTTAGATAAAAAACACAAGAATTGCAAAGCAAATCTGGTTAAATTCTTAAACAATGCACACTGACAGAATAAGAGATAAATGTATAGTCCTTACCATGAGCCAGGCCTTCCTTGGCTACTACCCTCGTCACTACCACCCCACTTTTCTATCTCAGCAATGTGCTTATTTTCTTCAAAGCATTTACTAAACAGTTTGTCCTTATTTCATTTATATATGTATTTTTTACTTTTCGTTAACCCATGAACTATTAGTTCCATGGGGAAGACCATATAAGTTTTGTTGATATTTCTATTCTCAGACCTTAGTACAGTGCCTAAAGCTGTGTTTAAAATGAATTTAAGCACCACAAAATCTTCAAACATGTACATATATAAACACAGGTTAACCCACACATGTATATACATAAATCATTCATACATAATGCTGGTAGAAGAATAAGATAAGGAATTGCAATAGTATTTCTGAAAAAGATGGAAATGGAACGTCTTCTGAACATGTGTTAATAAACCTTAGTTTTTACTGTAATAGATCTCTTACTCAGGCAAAAGTTGTTTTTATAAAATGTGTGTGTATATATGTATATGCGTATGTGAACATCTATGTGTGTACATGTTTGAATGTATATGAGTGTATATGCATATACATATATAGTGTATGTGTGTACACAGTCAATTCTAATTATTTAAAGATTCTGCATTCATAATTGAACTGTTGAAAACCAAGCATAAGGAGAAAAACTTGAAGGTCATCAGAGGGAAAAAGATACAAGAAGAAGAAATAAAGACAAAAAATTTTCATCAGAAACTTTGTAAGCTGGAAGATAGTGGAGTAGTATCTTTAAAGTACTATTACAAAAAATTGCCAATCCCAAATTCTATATCCTTCTAAATACCTTGCAGACACAAACACAATTTTAGTTAAACAAAAATGGAATCAACCAATATTAGCTATGCACTTCAAGAACTCACATTCAATTCTTTAGGCAATGGGAATATAATACCAGACTAAAACTTAGCTCATACATGCACACACACACACACACACACACCCTCCAGAAATGCCAAGGAAAATATAAGATATTTTTCCAAAAAATACCTTACACCTTACGTCAGACTCAGTCGTGATGCTCCCCAAAGCTCAGGAGCAAAACACTAGTGTTCTCTCACCACTTTTACTCATTGTAGTGGAAGTATTAGTCAATGCATTATGGCAAGGAAAAAAAAAAAAGAAGACACACAGACTATCAATGAAAACATTAAACTGTAGTCATATGCAGATGGCATGACTTGTAGAAAAAAATCAACCCCCAAATTACTAGATTTAATAAGAGCACAAGATAGGGGTCACTATACAAAACTTTATTATATTTTCCCTACCTCACATCATATTTCAAAATTAACTCAAAATGCATCAAGAACCTACATATGAGAGCCAAAACTATAAAATGTTTAGCAACAAAAATGTGTAAATCTTCTGACAATGGTTAACTGGATATGACACCAAAGCACAAGCAAAAACAACAAAATAATAAATTGGAATATGCCAGAATTGAAAGCTTTGATTTTTTCAAAGGACATCATCAAGAAATTGAAGATAACCCACAGAATGAGAGAAAATACTCCAAATCATATATCTGTAAAGAAAAAAATCAAGAAATTGGCAATTTTGCTTTCTGAGGTTTCAATTATTCATGATCAACTGCAGTACTAAAATATTAAACAGAAAATTCCTGAAATCAACAATTCCTAAGTTTTAAAGTGTACAGTATTCTGAGTAACATGATGAAATCTCTCAATATCCCACTTCATCCTCCTGGGGTTATGAGTCATCCCTTTGTCTGGTATATCCATGCTGTCTAGGCTACCTACCTGTTAGTCACTTAGTAGTGGTCTTGATTATCAGATCAACTGTCTCAATATTGCAGTTTGCAATGTTTTCAAGTAACACTTATTTTACTTAGTGATCCCAAAGCACAAGAGTAGCAATGTTGGCATACTGTCATAATTGTTCTATTTTATTATTAGCCATTGTTGTTAATCTCTTACTAGGCCTAATTTATAAATTAAACTTTATCATATGTATGCATGTCAAGGAAAAAATAGAGTATATGTTGGGTTTGGTACTATCTATGTCTTCAGGCAACCACTTGGGGTCTTGATACATTCCTGTATACAAAGAAATCAAACAACTCAATAATAAAAGACAAATAATATAATTCTAAAATGAGCAAAGGATCTGAAGAGACATTTCTCTAAAGAAGATATATAAATGACTAGTCAGCACTGAAAAGACGCTCAATACCTTTTGCCATCAGGGAATGCAAACCCAAACTACAATGAAACCACTTCACACCCACTAGGATGGTTACAGTCAAAAGAACAGAAACACTTTTTGGTAAAAATTGGGAGAAATCAGACTCCTTGTACACTGCTAATTGGGATATAAACTTTGGAAAACAGTCTCTAGCAGGTCCTCAAAAACTTAAACAGAGTTACCATATGAACCAGTAATTTCACTCCTAGATATATACCCTACGAAACTGAAAACACAGCTTCATACAAAAGAACTAGCGCACAAATGTTGGCAGCAGCATCATTCATAACAGTCAAAAGGTGGGAAACACCCAAATATCCATCAGTAAAATAAAAGTGATCTACCTTTACGGTGGAATATATCCAGCAATAAAAAAGGAACAGAGTATTAATATAAGCTACAACATAGATAAAGCAGGAAAATATCATGCTAAGTGAAAGAAGTCAGACTGCATATCGTATGATTCCATTTCTACAAAATGTCCAGAATAGGCGAATTTAGAGACAGAAAGTACATTAGAGAGAAAGGATGAAGGGAATGGGGACAATGGAAAATGACGGCTAGTGGGTACAGAGTTTATTTTTTGGGATAACAAAATTGATTTTGGGGGGCTGCCTAATTGTGAAGATACTAAAAACCATATAACTGCACACTTAAAATTATGAATTTTATAGTATGAGTATCTCAATAAAGCTGTTATTAAAAAAAGAAGACCCCCAACTCTATGTCCAATCCTGACCCCTCTCCTAAATTTCAGACCATTATAATAGAATATGCTACAGGCATCTCAGACTTGGCGTGCTGAAAACTTAAACTCACCGACTTTATACTCATCCAGTCATAACTGGCAACACTGCCACTCAGTCACTCAGACAGAAACCTTGGAGTCATTGGTCACTATAGAGGCTACTGACCTCTTTTGCAGCTCCTAGATGACTCCTCCATGCCTCAGCCTTACTTTAGGCCCTCGGAATTTCCTGCCCAAATTACTGCAAGTTCTCCTAAAGGATCTCACTGCCTCCAGTCTCGCCTTGCTCCATCAGATCCTCCACTGCCGCCAGGTGAGCGCTTCTCAAATGCAAATATAGTTGTGTCCATCCCCTACTTAAAAACCATTCCGGACCGTATAAAACTTTCAGAACAGGCAGCTGGATCTCTCTGGCTGCCTCCTCCTCCATCACTCTTCCAAGTGTGCCTGACTTTTAGCCTTGTTTAGGGCATGCTGCTTACCTCTGTGCAGTCTTCCGTTTCCCTGCAATTCTCCTTCCCTCGTTTTTCACTTGACGGATTACTGCTTACTAGTCCCTAAATTGGAAATACTTCTGCGACCCTCCCCACAATCAGGTGATATGTATGCAGCTCCTCTGTCTACCCAAACCACACGAAGCAAGTCTCACTTATTACACTATGCGTCCTCCTCACAAAATAATTCATCGCCTGAGGGCTTTCATCTTAGCATCCTTCCTTAGCACAGGCCAAGTATTCATGAATGAACGAATGAATGAGTGGTCTGGTAAACAGTAGAACTGGGGTTTCCAATCACTTTAAGATGACCTAAGAACTAGCATGTAATAACTCATCCTGGACTGATATTAAGTTACATCTATGGAAATGCTGGGCTACCCCAAATAGTATTATATTTAAGAACCATTCAACACTTAAATGTATGACTTAACGAGGACCTCATGATGTACATCATTAAACTTTACGCTAGACATGTTACAGGGTCAAAGTGGGATCTGACTTACCTTGACCACATCAGCTCTATGTTTTTCTAAAACTTTAAGAGTTTGGGCAGTATTGGAATCCATCACTACCGCAAGCAAATGACATCCGTACGCAGTTAAACCTTGCCAGCCTCTAACCAAACGGTAATGTTAAAATGTGAGTACGGACTAAAGTGAGACAACCTCTTTCTTGACTATCCTAAGTAAACGATAAACCTAATTCACATGTAACACATTAAGAGAACTCTCATTTACAGCCAAAGGCCGGTATTTAACATTAGCCTATGTAAACACAGGACCTGGCTAAGCGTAAAATGCTTGTCGAAATGAACTCTTCCTTCAGATTAAAAAAAGGAAAAAAACAAACCACGTTCTAAGAGCCATGGATACCGAGCCCTGAGGACGGATAAAGCAATGCTGCCCTCTCCCGGTCTCTGTGGGTATGTCTTTTCGAACCCACTTTCAACCATCAGGACCCACAAGGGCCGCGGGTAAGTTGTGACGAGTTCTCGGCCGTCAACCGGTAAACACAGGCAACAGGCCAAAGACTCAGTCCTCGGGACGGCATCCCACAGCTACAGGTTTGGGCCGAGTAGCTGTGGAACGGGTGGTCTCCAGAGCTGCGGAGGCACTCTGCAGTGCACAGGCACAGGGGAAGAGACGACCTGTCGAGGACGCCAGAAAAGAGGCGAGGGCAGGAGGCAGAACGGGTGGGCGCCCAGCACGGGGCCCGGGCACCGTGGCGAGGAGGCACGCGAGCAGCAGGCACGAGCGCGAGACCAGGAGAGGCCGGTCGGAGGGGAGAAGGCAGGCAGAGAATCGATGGCGGAAAAGGAGGAGCCGGGAAGCGGGGGAGCGGTGGAAACGGGGGCACCGGACGGTCCAAGGAGGAAGTGCTTCGACAGCAGCAGGGAGACAAACGGGGTAAACAGAAGGCTAACGGACTCGCACGGGGGAGTTTCCCGTCCGGGGCCTCGCGGCTGGGGTCACGACCGCCAAAACCCGCCACCGAAAGCGAAATCTCCAGCGCGAGGGCGGCTCCCCGTCTGGGCGCGGCCACAGCAACCTGGATGGCTGGAGCCCCTTTCCTCCTCCCGGCTCGAAGTCCTGGCCGATCTCGGCGGCCCGGGGCCTCGCCCTCTGCAGCCCGCCGCAGCCTGGTTGCGGGCGTCGAGGCGCCCGTGAGGACACCCGCCGACGCCCCGAAGTTCGCCGTAAGGGGCAGCACGGCCGCGCCCGGCCGGTCCCGCGCCGACTGGCCAGCAGGAAGCCGCGGCTCCCCATTGCACTTCCGTTC